>NC_085137.1:440335510-440621833 GCF_035046485.1 Aedes albopictus | reverse complement strand
TTGTAAAATATTTTACACATTATTACTTTTATTTTACATAGATTTGCTTGAATAAAACTGCATTCGGATGAACTTCACTCGCATTGGGAAATCTTTGTGAATGTGACGCAAATGTAGGAATGATTTTGACAGTGTTTGTTTTGATTTTATTTTTCGGTGGGTGGTGAATTGGGTGGTAAGTAAGCGGCTGGAAGCACGTGGTTTCTCAAACTGTCAACTGCACGCGACTGCACTGTAGCAATCGGTTGCCTAGGTGTCGCTAGTGAAAATTTACATAGAAAATTTGAATAAATTTGTTCGAGCTAGAACGTCTGTCTGCGATTCAAGACTTACTCCAGGAGTTCCATTAAGGGTTCCTACAGGAGCTTCTTCTGGGATTTCTCCTAGATTTTTTTCAAGATTTTTTTTTCATAAGATCTCTCAGAAATTCCTACAAAAGTTTCTCCAGGGATTATTCCAGGAATTCCTTAAATTCCTACAGTATAGTAGTGCTTTCAGGAATTTTTCAAAAGTTCATTGAGTGATTTCTCCAGGAATTCCTTTAGGGATCTCCCCAATAGTACTAGAAGGATTCAGGGATGGCTTCAGGTAAGATTCCTTCAGAAATTCCCTCAGCTGTTCCGTTGAGTTCTCTCAGTTATTCTTTCAGAAGTTGCTTCAGAGATTCTTTCAGGGGGATACACAAATACCTCCTGAAGATCTATCTGGAATTTCTACAGGAGGTCCACCAACAATTAATCTAGGAATACCTCCACGGATTCTTTCAGAAGTTTCTTCAGAAATTCCTACAGAAGTTGCTTCAGAGATCTCTCCAGCAGTGCCCTCAGGGGGTGTCCGGCCATTCGGCCGAATGCCGTTTGACCGAATGTAGTCTGGCCGAATCATGATCAAAATAATTCATAGGAAGTTTTTGACACTCAAACTTCCACTTCCAATATGATCATCAGTAGCCGGGGCCCATGGCGCAATTGGTCACACGTTTTCTTCATTAGCGGATGGTCATGGGTTCGATCCTAGCCCTGGCATTTCGTCAGTTGCTCTTTTCCTCTTCTGAGCCCATGGCTCAAATGGACCCGGATACTTGGACGAACGGCAACCCAAAATGGACCCTCAATCGGACTGGAAACAGGAACAACCAACAGCCACACATCATCAACATCCTCGTGCTCATCATTCTACCATGATAGGGTAGAAAGTGAAAGCAGCGCAACGGCAACCAGTTCGATATAGTAAAATTAGAATAGAATAAATTTAGGTGCTGTACAAAACGTAAGTACAGCTTCCAATTGGAATCGCTCACGCAGTGCCCTAGTAGAGAAACGAGCTGTAAATAAGGTTAAGTGATTGGAGAATAAAATATGATCATCATATATTTTTCTTTCTATTAATCTTCCTACTTTTGATATTCAGGGATTAGTTGGCGTCGAAACTGCCAATATTTTATCAAAGATTTTTCCTACTTTTACCCTCTCAAACGACCCTGTCGGCCAAATGGCGTTCGGCCAAATGACCCGGAAGCCTTCGAAGATTCTTATTGAAATTTATTCAAAGACTAGTCCAGGAGTTCCTTCTAAGATTCTTCTAAAAGTTCCTCGATAATTTCGTTTAGGGATGCTTCTAGAAGTTCTTGGTGTTCTTTTGCTGATTTGTTTTCCAAGGGTTAATTTCGTTTAGGGATGCTTCTAGAAGTTCTCCCAGGAATCGCTATTGGAGTTCTTTTGGTGATTTGTTCTCCAAGGGTTAAATTTCTGCAGAAATTCCTTAAAGAATTCCTGCAGGGGTGCTTACAGAAACTCTCCTAGGAGTTCTAGAATTTCTTTAGGACTATAATCAGGTACATCTGCAGGATATCTTTGAAGGATCTCTCATGAAGTTCCTACAAAAATTCCTCCAGTTTTTTTTTTTCAAGGAATCCTCCAGGATTTTCTTCTGGAATTCATCCAGGAATTCTTTCTAGAATTCCTCCTGGAATTCCTTCGAGGATACCTCCTGGACATCAATGATTCCTCTTAGAAATTCTTTGAATATTTCTCCTTGAATTCCATTGCAAATTCTCGCTGGAATTTCCTAGGGATTCCGCATAGAATTGCTGCTGAAATTCGTCTAGGATTCCGGCTGGAATTCTTTCGGAGATTCCTGCTGAATTTACATTCAGGATTCTTTCTGGAATGCCGTCGGGGATTCCTCCTAGAATTTCTCTTGGAGATTCTTTCTGAAATTACTTATGGAACTCCCTTGAAATCTAAACGGGGACTTATGCAAGAAAGATCTTTACGTCTGTAGCACTCAGCAAATTTAGGGATTTTCGGCCTTTTCAGTCTGTAAAATCAGCGAAAACTATTTTACCTCTACATCCGACGGTTTCGGTTGCTTTATTCAACCTTAAATAGTTTTACCGACTGAAAAGGCCGAAAATCCCTAAAACTGTATTACCTTACGTCTTCAATGGTCATGAAAAAGCTCAGACTACAAATTGTCATCGTATTGACAGTGTTTATGGTCAAAATTTAGCTACGTTGATTTTTCCAAAAAAATCCACAATGATTCCTTTAATGATTTTTCCAACTATACTTTTGGATCCTTCAGGAATCCTCCGGGAATGTCTGCTGGAATTCCCCCACAATACTTCTTGAGACTCCTCAAGAGATTTCTCCATGGATTCCTCTAGAAATTTCTCCTATGCTATCTTCAGGGATTTTTCTAAGAATTCTAGAAGTTTCTGCAAGGATTCGTCCAAGAATCTTCTGGCATCACCACTAGATTTTTTTCTGTGACTACTTCAGCAATGTCTACTGTAATTTATTTATGCATTTCTTCAGAAATTTTGTATTCCCACTGAACTTTCTCCAGGACTTCTAGTGGAATTCCTCTAGACATTTATGGAATTTTCTTGGATGTTTTTTACTGGTCGTCTTAAATAATACCTACAGGAAAATCTCCAAGAATTCCTGGAGAACTCCCAATAGCGTCATTTGGCGATGTTCTTGCTGGTTGTTGGATAAATCTAGGCAAGAATTCCCGACGAAATTCTTGAACGAACCCCAGCAGTCATTACTGCGTGTATTTCTAGAGGGAAAAAAAATGAAGAAATCTTTGAAGGAAGAGTACCAGGGTTTCTGGAAGAACTTCATGAGGACTCACTTGAGGAATCCCAGGAAGAAATCCTGGAAGAATCCTGGGGGAAATTTTTTGAGGAACTCTAGCAGGCACCCCTACAGTGATTAAAGAGAAATTGCTTGAGAAATCTTTTGAGAGATCCTTTTGGAATTCATCCAGAAATGCCCGATTGGTTTTTAACTACACACTTCCTCCTCCTCTTCTTGGCGTAACGTCCTCACTGGGACAAAGCCTGCTTCTCAGCTTAGAGTTCAATGAGCACTTCCACAGTTTTTAACAGAGAGCTTCCTCTGCCAATGACCATTTTGCATGTGTATATCGTGTGGCAGGCACGAAGATACTCTATGCCCAAGGAAGTCAAGGAAATTTCCTTTACGAAAAGATCCTGGACCGACCGGGAATCGAACCCGTCACCCTCAGCATGGTCATGCTGAATACCCGTGCGTTTACCGCCTCGGCTATATGGGCCCTTACTTCTGCTAGGATTCCTCCATAGATTTCTCCAAGGATTTCTCCAGACACTGCCCCGATGATTCTATTAAATATTTCTGCAAGTTATACATAAATCCCTCTCGGAATACCTCTAGAAATTTATATTGGGATTCTTTCAGGAACTTCTACCTGGATTTCTCCAGGTATTATTGCTGGGATTTCTCAAGCATTTCCAGTTGGCATTTCGGCAGTTATTGCTCTTAGGAGTCCTCCAGAACTTCCTGGGATATTTTCAGCATGAGTTTCATGAAGTACCCCAGCAAGATTTTTAGGTGGATTCCACTACGATATTCCAACGAAAATTCTCAAAGGAATCTGAAGAATAGGAAGAGGAATTCATGGGAAATCCCAAGATGAGTTCTAAAGGAATCACTGTGAAAAAAAAATCTCTGGGTGATTCTCTGGAATGAATCCCTTCAATAATATTTAGAGATATCCCAATAAGACTTTCCAGGGGTTATCTCATGTGAATTCAAAGAGGAATTCCTGAAGGAATCCTTTGAATAATCTGTGGTTCTTCATGAAGGATTTCAGGAGGAAACCCAGCATGCATTTTTGTGGAAGTTCCGAGAGAAATTTTTAGGGGAATCTTTAAAAAAAAATCCCAGTTAAAATCACAGAAGAAACTTCTGAAGGAATCCTAGTGGGCATTCTTGAAAAAAATTCTGGATAAGTTTCTGAAGAAACTTTTGGAGAAATCCGCGAAAAAGTTCCAAGAGGAACTTTTGCATTAATCCATTCAGATTTTTTTTTGGAGAAATCCAATTGAAATTGCTCGACAAATCCCTTATAGGATTTCACTAGGAATTCTTGATGAGATAGCTCTGGATGTTTCTCCAATCATTCTCATACAATAAATTCTTCCAGTAATATCTCAGAAGTTTTGTATAGAAATGCTTCTTGTGATTTCTCCAAAGATTTATCCAAGGATTCCCTTAGGAATTGTTTTAAGAATACCGGTCGAAATTCCTACTAAGATTTCATCAGGAATTACTGCTGGGATTTCTCAAACGATTTCAATTGGGATTTCTTCAGTGATAACTCTAGGAGTCCTCCAAGTATTCCTTCCGTCATAGATTTTTACTGTCCTCTTAACTGTTATCGGGAAAAGGGATGCATGTGCCCCATTTCAGTCGTGTTTTTGTCATGTGAAAAACGACGTATGTGCAAGACGGTATTGGTGAGATTTTTTTGTTGTGAGTAAGTTTCGTAAACTTCGACAACACAACTGCATTGGCTCTGCGCAAATAAAATGAAGTGTTTGCGCGGATGGATTTGAAAAACTTTTTGTCGTGAATCCGTGAATGCATTGCTTAATGAATGGAATGGATATTGTGAAATTTTATCGTGTTCAGTTTTTCATTTTACAATTAATCAATCGTTTATAATGCACGAGTGCTTATAATACATAAGTGACCCGATTTTGTCAGCCCCTTCCCGGAAAACACTTTTTGCTCCCCTCAAAAATTTAAAAAGATATTCATACTTTTTATTCCTCGATGTTCTGCCTTTCAGCAGTATTTTGATGATGATCTTAAATGAAGATGAAATGAAGTTAGATAATAAGAGCAAAAAGTTCGTCGCAAAATGGGGCTGACAAAATCGGGTCCGTACTGTATCTGATTAATTTTGACATTAATGCCCCTATTGCAACGAAGTTAATTGAAATTAAATGATTTTAATCGTTCGTAACTGTAATCCGTAACCGTAATTACCGGCGCCGTTGAACTCTTGAATTGTACACATTGCATTAACCATTCGTTCTACAGATGATGGACAAAATGATCAGTACAGGCAAAACTTACACTTTTGGAAAAAATGATCATCTAGCTGTAACTTTTCGAAAAGTGCATAAATATTCTCAAATTTTCACTATAAGTTAATCAACTAGTATGTATTAACCCAAATTTAATAAAGATCGGGCTGTTTACATAAAGTTAGAAAGATTAAAACTTTTAAAAAGTTACAGCTTACAGCTTTTTGACTTTTTTTTGAAAATTGAAAATTTTGCTTGTCCTGATCATTTTGTCTATTCCAACCCATTTTGTGCAACTTTGATTGATCTGGTAAATCATGGAGTAGCTACAATATAGTACATACTTTGCTTTGTTTAGGTCAATTTCACATTATCGAAAAAAATTTCTCACTGTATATTACTTAGTATACACTCCCGTTCAAAAGTTTGGGGTCACCCCCTCAAAAACATGTCATTTTTTCAAGCCCATATCTCCACCAATTTGCGTCCGATTTCAAAACCCTAGGTTTCATTCAAAAGATAATAAGTCAAAGAAACTTTGAACATAATTTAAAAGAAACTTTTTCAAAAATTTTTGTATGTAAACTTAACCCAAAGTTGCCAAATTTTCATAAAAATGAATATAAACTTACGGCAGTGTCGCTGGAAGTTGGGTCGACCAAATTTTAAGATGAGAGCGGTAATATGACCCATTTTCTATTAGCTTTCAACTGCTTTTTACAGAACTTAGCTAAAAAATCTAGAAAAAAAGTTATTAAGTAAATTAATCCTTGATGTCATCGACCAAAAATTTGGGGTCACCCCTCAATATGATGCATCGGTCAAAAGTTTGGAGTCACTTTCGTAAAACATGGAAAAGTGATTTGGTGATATCTTTGTCATCTATAGTTCAATTTTAATTATTTTTGGCTCATTTCAAAGATAATTAACTAAATTTGCGTTTGATGTCTTCAACTTAACGTATTTAACGATTTTTGTATATAAAAATGTTATGTAAAGTTAGCACATTTTACCACGCTTCAAAAAATGAGGCAACCTTACGTTAAGCTTTAGTATGTAAATTTCAACAAATATGTGTGGTTCAATGTCTATGCAGTAAGTATCATTCATTTTGTTTCAAATAAGCCAAGAAGAATTAAAATTGAATGAAAGATGACAGAGATATCAACAAATCACTTTTCCATGTTTTACGATAGTGACCCCAAACTTTTGGCCGATACAGCATTTTGAGGGGTGACCCTAAACTTTTGGTCGATGACATCAAGGATTAATTTACTTAATAACTTTTTTTTTTAGATTTTTTAGCTAAGTTCTGTAAAAAGCAGTTGAAAGCTAATAGAAAATGGGTCATATTACCGCTCTCATCTTAAAATTTGGTCGACCCAACTTCCAGCGACACTGCCGTAAGTTTATATTCATTTTTTAGAAAATTTGGCAACTTTGGGTTAAGTTTACATACAAAATTTTTTGAAAAATTTTCTTTTAAATCATGTTCAAAGTTTCTTTGACTTATTATCTTTTGAATGAAACCTAGGGTTTTGAAATCGGACGCAAATTGGCGGAGATATGGGCCTAAAAATATGACATGTTTTTGAGGGGGTGACCCCAAACTTTTGAACGGGAGTGTATATGTTATAATCAATGAAATGTTTTATTTTTAATAGTCCTATAGATACCTACCTATTCCACTTAATCACGAGCACCGAAGCATGTATGAGCACAGAGAGAAAACATCGAAATCCAGCTTTACAACCAGCGATTATTAACAGAAACATAAGCAAAATAGTGTCAGGGCAATAATTGCAGGATTTGTATATGTACTGATCAACTATTTTGCTCTCGTTTGGAATGATTGAACTTACACAGGTTTTAATATCGTATTATTCATTACTTTTCGACACAAACAATAACTTTCAACGCCCAAACAAAATAGCTCACTTAAACTGCTCAATACACGAAACGTTCTCTATCGGCTCGCAAATCGCCGTCAGCTCCGTAACACAGTGTCCATCGTTCCAGGTCCACATGAAACCCATATCTTGCCAGTAGTGCAACACCACGCAGTGCTCGTCGCCACCGCTCGGCTCTCCTGGTTTCCATTTGGCGTATGCCACCTTATTGCCGGTTCCATGCCAAATGTACGTTCCGGCCAGTCCCAAATCGCTGGCACCGAGCCATCCACCAAAGTACGCCTGCGGATGCGACTGAGTGGCTTTTGCTTCCCGGACGACCATCTCGTGTTTCAGAGGAGAGTCGATGATTGCTAAGCGCATACCGCGCTGGTGGCAGTACTCGTTTGCTTGGAACCAGTTTTTCTTGCGGAAGAAACATTTGATTCGGGCATTGTTAGACAATGCTGGTTATGGAAATGGTATACGATGGTCACCTTACCTTGTAAGACGAAAAGTGAAACACATTTTCGGCAACCGCTGAGACTAGTAGATGCGTCGCAATGAGCACCACCATCATAGCACTGCATCTTTGTATCATGTTGTTCGATTTCAAGAACAGTTCTAAAATAATCAAATTAATAAACTACTCGCGTCTGCATCGCTGCACGTCTTCATCGAGACTGGAGCTTTTTCACTGTTTAACTTTTGACTCGATTATGATTATGAATGAAGGCGGATAAAACCGGTGCCGGCGTGATGCTGATAATGAACAAGCGAGATTATTTTGAGCGACTGGTTTTGTGTTGAAACATTTCTGATCTGATTAAGGGAATTCCCCTATCGACAAGCATGTTTCCTTAGCATCTGCATTAGTTTACGAACGAAAACCTTTTATTTTTTCTTGTGTATTTTATGCAGTTCAGTTTATGTTACTTTATAAGAACAGCATAACAAGTGCGGATGAATCAATCAAATCTGAGGGAGCATCCATTAAGTACGTCACGCTAAAATTGGGATTTTTTTTATCCCCATCCCTCTTTTGTACAAGTTTTTTCTCAACCTAATACTTTGCTTAACACACTTTCACTAGCCTCCACCCCCTAGGACCGCAACGTACTTAATGGATGACCCCTGAGGAGACTTTACTTTGTTTTCTGATAATCCAAAGTTGTCCTCTACTACTGAAATCTCTTTTTATGCCATTGCATAATTTGTTCAGCTTCGTTTAAAAAAGACTGTAAAGTTTGTATCTAAACATTTAGTTTTAGATACATGGTGTCATAGGAAAAATTTCTTCTAATTGTTGGTCCTTTTTACTCATAATTGAGAAATTAAGGTGCCCCCTCTTGTTACCTGATCCGAACATCCGCTTCTCAATAATTTTATAAACGTCTACAAATGTGGAACTAACCATTGAGGGGTTAGAAGTAAAGGGGGTGTAAGTAACATAAATCCACTTTCGAGTAAATGATGTTTATGAAGTTCGGGACCAATTTTGCATCCCATACAAAATGTATGAAGTTTCAAAATCATCTCAATTTTATCTGATTTACTGTAATTTTTCTAATCATGGTAGAAACAATCTTAAAAAAGTTCCTGCAAGCTTGAAATCTGAAGAATTTTATGATATGCTCAATTCAAAATTGACAAAATGGTCACTTACACTCCTTTGATTCTGGGCCCCTCCATTGGTCTATTTTTTATGATTCTAGACTGAGATTTTTTGAAGAATCTTGTTTGGGTGATCCCTGACATTAAGTTGCCGTACAATAACTTAAAAATTAATTCTTTTTTAATTCTCGTAAAAAATTCATCCGAGAACTTTTATAACATTTTTTTAAAGAGCGCAATGATGTATCGCTCAAAGTTATAATAATTTTGCTTTTTATTTGAAAATACCTTTTTTTTTTAGTTTGAGGTATAAAGGATTGAATAAATTTGTTTATTCATACTGTCATCGCTATTAAGGCACAGTGCTGAATGTGATGATGAAATCCTCCCTGCAATGGGCATGCTCTAATCAGATATGGGTTACAATGGAGATGCTCTAATCCATACGGTACTGTGTATTTTCATAAAACGGGTATTGTTTGAAAAATTGTAAGTAATGAAGCTGAGTCAAAATAAACTGCATTGATTGCATAGGGGAAATAGTCCAATTAATCAATAGTTTCATGCTTATTTTGTTAAATCCTACTTAAAATTAGTGTTTGAATCAAATAATAACTACTATATACAATTTAAACCTAAAGAAGAAAGGGAAGAATTCCGATGTTTTGAAAAGGTTACTGAAAAATTCTAAAGAATGTTGTCACCTATTCTAAACAAAAGACGTTTGGATTGCTCTTAGAAACGGTGACAACACTGAATGTTGGTTAGATGTTAAAGAATTATTTAGCATTGATAGGCTGTTCAAATGATAGGTTTCAGGTTCATTCCAAGGCATTTCAGGGGAGGTTCAGGCTGTTTCAACGCACTTTAGGGTCTTTAAACGAAATACCCCTGAGAACTCCTGAAAAGTCTCCGGAAACTCTAGGTACCCCCTGAAACTCCTTCAGATTCCCTGAAACGACCCTGAGACCCCCTGTTACTGCCATGAAACCCTCTGGAACTACCCTACAATGCATCTGACGAATTTCGCACCAACTCGTCTTCGGGGTTGGCAGCACCCCCTCAGAATGTAATGAAATTTTGTAGGTTTCAAGACTTTACCTTTTCAAGCAACTTTGCGTATTTTGTTTTTTTCAAAATTAACCTAGACTAACATTTAAAAAGAGTCAAAGTTCTTTAACCGTTTTTTTTTCACAAAAAATAACTCGAATATGATAAGATGTACAAAAAAGTGATGTATGGGTGACATTTAGAGAATTGTCCAAGCTTTCATGAAAAAATATTTTAAAAATTCTAAATACATTTTTACACGCTAAAAAATATATGTTTAAAATTAAAAGTCAATTTACAGAAAATGCCCACATTTTTATGTTTTGAAATTTTTTTCCAAGAAAGTCAATATTGTTGCCTAACTTTCCTCCATACATCATAAGATGGGCACTTTTAAGGAAAAAAAGTTTTTCTAACAAAAACTTTTTCATGTTAGTTTTTTAGCGTGTTGCGCATTAGCCGTTTTTTTCACAAAAAATATAACTCGAATATGATAAGTTGTACAAAAAAGTGATGTATGGGGGACTTTTAGGGAATTGTCCAAGCTTTCAAGAAAACATATTTAAAAAATATAAAAAAATGTTTTACACGCTAAAAAATATCTTTTCAAAATTAAAAGTCAATTTACAGAAAAAGCCCACTTTTTTATGTTTTGAATTTTTTTTCCCAAGAAAGACAATATAGTTGCCTAACTTTCCTCCATACATCACAAGATGGGCACTTTTAAGGAAAAAAAATTTTCTAAAAAAAACTTTTTCATTTTTTTTTTGCGTGTTGTGCATTAACTCGTACAGTAATGTATCCAGAATCCTAATGACAATCCATTAAAACTTAATGGGCTCAACTACTTTTTTAATATCTTAACGTGTTTGACATTGAAAACGTGCTTGATATTGGAAAAGGCTCAAGACAAATTTGCTTTTAGGGTTTTATATCAATGAAAACGCTTGTGTATTGATGAAATATGTACATATGTATATGAGTATTCAATTATTTTCTTTTCTACAATATATACATCCTTCTTTTATACATTCTATTGTAACGTTTTTTGAATATTAGATCTTTAGTCTATCTGAAACAAAGTAAACTTTTTTGGATTATCTTTTGAATTCGAAAACTTCTTCGCTTCAATTTGATTTTCAGAAATTGGCACAAATGAATGAAATTTTTGTGTACCAGGTATTGTTTTTACGTGACTGTATGTGTATAGTTCTTCAAGTTCATCCGTCATTTTTGCATATTGTTCATTTGAAATAAAGCAGAAATTCAATTTTGTTATATGTATATCTGACTGTTTAACTGCCCAGTCATACAGTTCTCGAGGAGTTGTGATTGTGTTTCCATAATCTCGAGCAAGACTTGCTCGTTTTGTCATTCGCTTGAGAGTACCTCCAACAGCGTCACATGGACCTTTGCCATGTGAAGTTGCGAAGAAGTGCCATTCTGCTTCCAATCCATAATTGGACCGAAAACTGCACAAACTGGCAATTTTTTTTTTGTTCTTATAATGAGCTGCTGCTCCATCTGACATGAAAGTAATTTTTGAGAAATCAATCGATTGTTTAATGAAATCCAGCAGTTTTGATATAAATAACTGAACTGCTGTTGTATCGTGTGTAAGTACTTCAGATATTATTATAAAGCTCAAGTTTTCCAACTTATTTTCTTTTCTGTAGTACACTTCAAAGGGGTGAATGGTAGCTTGAGAATTATTCCAATGGTAACCTTGAGCTGAATTTTGAATGATAAATGAATAATTTTCTGAAAAGTCACAAATTGTTAATACTTCACCCTGTTTAAGAGATTCTTTTTTATCCCGCAAAAATGAGGATTGTTCTTTATAAATGAAATCATGAGTTATAAGCTTATCAACTTTTTCTACAAAATACGGAACAAACTCGTCTATAGTCTTAGTAATAGTTTCCAAATTGCATCGATCAGTGGTTAGCCATTGTTGAAATAAAACCGATTCCTTATCATTCGCTTCTAATAATGATGTTAGTTCACTGGTTCTAGGCACACAATAATACAATTTCAGCAAACAGAATGCTGTTTTAAGCATTCAGATATCAAAACAAGCTGAGAAACAGGTTCTATTCCAGTTGGGATGTAACGCCAAGAAAAAGAAGGCACCCAATCAAACAAAGTTGTAATGCCCATTGAGTGTTATTAAATGGGTATAAGGATTCTTGATACATCCTGTACGAGTTAATGCGCAACACGCTAAAAAAAATAACATGAAAAAGTTTTTGTTAGAAATACTTTTTTTCCTTAAAAGTGCCCATCTTGTGATGTATGGAGGAAAGTTAGGCAACTATATTGTCTTTCTTGGAAAAAAATTTCAAAACATAAAAAAGTGGGCATTTTCTGTAAATTGACTTTTAATTTTAAAAATATATTTTTTAGCGTGTAAAAATGTATTTAGAATTTTTAAAATATTTTTTCATGAAAGCTTGGACAATTCTCTAAAAGTCCCCCATACAACACTTTTCTATAGGTCTTGTCATTTTTGAGTTACATCGATTTTAAAAAATTCTTCGAAAAAAAGTTAGGCCCTCTTCAAATGTTACTCTTGAAAATTTTCGAAAATTTAAGTATGCAAAGTTGCTTATAAAAACCTAGTCTTTATGCCCACCAAGTTTTATTCGATTCTGAGAGGGTGTTGCCAACCACTGGTTGAGTTGGCGCGAAATTCGTCATCTGAAATCTCCAGGTACCCCCTGAAACCCGCTTAGATCCTCGATCCTCTGAAACGCCCCTGAGATTCCCTTAAGTGCTTCCGTGACCACCTGGAGCTCTCTATAACCTCTTGTGACACCCTGAGACGCCCGTGAGACCTCCAGGAACCCTCTCAAAACGCCTCTGAGAACCTTTTCTTCTTCTTGACGTACACTCCCGATCAAAAGTTTGGGGTCACCCCCTCAAAAACATTTAATTTTTTTTTAGGCCCATATCTCCGCCAATTTGCGTCCGACGTGTTTTCGATTAGCTGTCACGTTTTTGCTCGTCTCTGCTGAAAATTCAATTCGGCCGGTGAAAAGATTCCGCGTGTGATACCATAAAAGATCGGTGACAGTTTTCTGTGACAGTGCGGCAACTTGAAAGTATCGGTTTATGAAGAGACTTATTTATATATTTGGCGATTTGCCGTGGTGTCGATGTTTTTCCTCGTCCACTCGTTAACGTCGATTCGATCGATGAAAAGTTTCCGCTTGTGATACCGAAGAGGATCGGTGAGGTGTACTCTTTTTCTGTGATAATGTACGGCGACTTAGTGGAGATGGACGTGAACACTTTTAGTGTGTCAATTTGTGCATTTAACTGTTCAGAATTTGGAAGAATCGTCTTCGTTTGAAAATGTGTGTTTCGGATTTCGGATCGATTTCAAGCAGATCAGTGGACTACGCGGAACTTGGTAAGATCTTTCTGATTACACTCTTTATACTTTATATTGTTATATAACTACTTGTAAGTTGAAAATTCGCTATTTTCAACATCCGTTCATCTATTGGAAGCTGCTTCAGTTCTGGGCTCTTTCTAAGTTGATGAAGCGATTTATAAATGCTCGCAAGGACTTGGCCAGGTGTGTGGAGCTGAGTGGATTCAACTTTGCAACTCCATCCAAGATTTGTGCAAGTATTCATGCTATGCTATGCTATGCTATGCTATATCTCCGCCAATTTGCGTCCGATTTCAAAACCCTAGCTGGCAACCCAAAGTTGCCAAATTTTCTAAAAAATGAATATAAACTTACGGCAGTGTCGCTGGAAATTGGGTCGACCAAATTTTAAGATGAGAGCGGTAATATGACCCATTTTCTATTAGCTTTCAACTGCTTTTTACAGAACATAGCTAAAAAATTTAGAAAAAAAGTTAATAAGTGTGGTGATCTACCACCATCATCCTCAAAATGTTACCTACTTAGGTAACATATTTGAGGATAAAAGGTTTCTCTAAATGTTGAAGGATATTTTCCTCTGGATATGTACCCGTGTTCTGTATAAAAGATTGTAAAATCCACATATCACATCCCTTCATACGCTGGAGTTGGCAGGAGCCACTCCAGTAGGACAACATCGGATTTACCTCATAAGTAAATTAACTCTTCATGTCATCGACCAAAAGTTTGGGGTCACCCCTCAATATGATGTATCAGCCAAAAGTTTGGGGTCACTTTCGTAAAACATGGAAAAGTGATTTGGTGATATCTCCGTCATCTATAATTCAATTTTAATTTCAAGTTATGCCAACCAGTATATCAAACGATCAGATTTGATTAGAAGATTAATTTCATGCTTTGTAAATGAAAATTGGAACTTTTAACTTCAAGAAATTTCAAGAAATAGAGCGTAACGGGACGCCATGGTAAAAAGGACAAATTTTGACTTAACGCCAAGATATTAGCTACTTTCTCGAAACATTTTTCAAAGTTCTAAGTACTATTCGAATAATATATGTAATTAATCCAGAATATCTCCGGAATGGTTCCGGATAATACATGGCCACTTGAGTGTAATGAACTTGCACCAATTTATGATCGATTGAGGGCGACTTAGAAAAAATGGGATGAAAATTGACGAAATGGCAGCATTTCAAAATTAGTTGTCGAGGGTCGGGTACGTGAAGGTTAAATCCGGGGGATTTTTGGGGTATATCAATTGGATTCTGGAGATTACAAAGGCGTTTCAATAGTAATATGATGGTTTCAAGAGCGTTTCTAAAGTTTTTCAAGGGTTTCGTGGGGGGTTCTCAGGAGTTGAAGTAAATGCCCTTCAACTTTTGAGATTCCTATGCAAAACCCTTGAAACCCAAGCATATTTCAAAGGGATTACGGGCTGATTAGGGATGCTGATTTTTATTCGTTTTATGCCATTCACTTTGAACTCTCTATTTTCAACTTGGCAATATAGCCAATAGAGATTACGCGCAGTTCTCAATCAAAGGACCTAAGTTCGATTCCCACTGAACACCAATATCGTCGTCGTATGTTGGTACTCTCAATCGTTATAAGATCATGCATAATCGTATATTAAGACGGATAAAATCGGCGAAATCTTGGAAATTTTTCGAGAAATCGTAAATTATGTTGGATGGAATTGCAGTAATCGTATGGTTCTACCCCATTACCCCGAATGTCACTACCCCGAACGCCATTACCCCGAACGCCACTACCCCGAAAGCCATTACCCCGAATAGGCCATTACCCCGAAAGCCGTTACCCCGAATGGGCCACTACCTCGAACGCCATTACCCCGAAAGCATATTTTTAGATGGGTTATTCTGATGATGGGTATTTTATATTTTTTGTTAATTTAATAACATTACTGACAGCTTTAATACCAGAAGATATCATTGTAAAGAATAACCTTAAAACAAAATAATGGAATAATACGTATTAGAGATGATCTTGTATGAGATAGAGCTGTCAGCAAAGGTCCTTCAAATACTGGCTATCGATACTGGCTCATTAGGCCGAAAAGACATTTGGCCAAAGTATAACTAATAAGTCTAATGATCATTAGCGAGATCAAATAATACAAATTGCAAAATAGGCCCGGAAAGAACATTTTATAGTTTGAAAAAGAAAAAAATCTTTTAAGGAGGAATAGACGATTTGGTAATAAAACTCTATAACAGTGTAACTCAAAAAAACATTCCTTAAATGTGAAAAAAATGTGATTGATAGGTTGGTCGCCAATAAGGTCTGCAAGGATATAACTAGAAAGAACAGCATATAAATTAAAGAAGGGCAAATCTCCTATGGGACCATTCATAAACTACGTAGACCCAATTTTGGTCACCTCAGTCCTCTCCCCCTCCTCATCGTAGAATTTTAAAAGACAATTACACCGTCTTCGGCCAGAGGCCGCATAGACTGTACATTACTAACATTAGACAATGGACAACACGTAGGGAATCGCGCCACTTGGGCGGTGGCTTCTATATTCGTCTGTTTTCCACTATAACCCAGTCAAATTTGAACCAATTGACACAACTTTTGGAATGTGGTGAGATAGGTATAGTATCTACCCGTGTACAACATTTCAAGTCAATTGGTTCAAAATTGACTGAGTTATAGTGGAAAACAGACGAATATAGATGCCACCACCCAAGTGGCGCGATACCCTATAACACTCAGTGGCCGAGTGGAGTATTTTCTGTTTTGACGAAAAGTTTTCCTCGACCGGAGCGGGAATCGAACCTACACTCCGAGGCATGCGAGATACCTAAACGACTAACGCCGTTAACCGCTCGGCCACGAAGTCCATGATTTGTTTATACAAAAATTTGTAAATTTGTATACAGCTTAAAATTTGGATAGACCCTCTCCTACTTACATAGTTTATGCACGGCCCCTATACATAAATCTGCAAAGGGCAACATGGCTACCAAACAACTCTGTAACAATATAAGTCGAAAGAACAGCCCAAGTTTAAAAGAAGGAAAACACCAGATGGAATTAATAGAGATATGTCGCCAATCAACCCGGTAACGACGTAACCAGAAAGAACAGCCTATAAATTGAAGAAGGGCAAATCTCATATACAGTAAGCAGCTTTCATTCCCAGTAAACTTTATAAGTGCAGCTAGAAGAACAGCCTTTCATGAAAAGAAAAGCTACAGTTGTAATTGTAATTGTAATTTATTAATTATACGAGAGCCTGGCAGTTATTAAACTATAAATCAGGTCAAGGAAAAAAAAAACAGTTTAGTCACCAGAAAAAAATATAGCTAATTTGGTCCAACGATGCTGGATCTACCTTGCTAAGTGAACTGAACTGAATATCTGAAATCCAGTCCAGTACTACAATCTTGAAAAAAATATTCAGAAAACAATTTTAAAGCTTGATGTTCTGGAAAATGACCATCAAAATCAAAAGAAAATCGAAAGAAATCTAGTTGCCAGTTTGGCCGCAAGTCAATTCTGAAAAATTTTACTTGAAAGAACAGCCTATTATTCAAAGAAGAACAAAACCGCTATGGAGTTCGTTATACGTCTGCAAATAAAATACGTAACACTCAAACACGAAAGAACAGCTTCTGGTGAAAAGAAGAAAACATTTCTATAAAGAAATTATCAGTTTGGCCACCAAACAACTCTGCAATAGTACACGGTTGGAAACTGCAAACTCAAAAGAACAGCCTATTTTTAAAAGAAGGCAAATATTTGAAGAAGTGTAGTTTGATAACCAGCACAACCGTTTGCCACCAGTTTACAATCGTGCTTGAGGCCAACCAACTTTTAAAAGAAGGGAAAATGTCAGTTTGAAATACTTGTAGTTTTTATAGCCATAGCTATAAGTTCAAAAGATCAGCTTTGTCCTTAACTTGTCTTTACTTGTCTTCTTAATTTCATTGCGTTTGCTGCTTTCGTTTTCACGAACCTTACTTTTGCATGAAGCACAGCATACGAAACTCTAAGGGAAACGGAACCTACCCGACTAGAAAATTATATCAAGTTTATATCATATTGTGTTATGATGTTATAATATTTTTCTATAACTAATTATGTTATAAACTAGATGCAGGATGATGTTAAAATAACTAAAATTGTAACAAAAAGTACAGTAGTCTAATCACGTTAATAACCTATTTTGTTATAATCATATCGAAATTATAACAAACTGTGATAGAAATTTTAACCTCAGGATTACTAGTTTCTATCAAAATTTGATACAATTTTGTAACATAACATTTCAAATGTCGAAGACTTAAAACTAAATTATAATACAATGAGTTATAAAACAACATTTGTAACACAATGTGATATAATTGAGTTATGGTATTTTGAAAACATCAAGGATGTTGAACATGATTGTATCACAATGAGTTATATTTATCATAGTTTGTTAGGATTATGTTTTATTTTTGTTACAATTTTCTAGTCGGGTATCTTAAACAATATGCTCCCATTGTCATGCTATCTAAAACGAAGTAAATAAGAGCTATGTGTTTTGTTTTTATATTTTTTTACTCGTTACAAAAAGAAAACGGAAAAAATCGGTACCTAAATTGTCTGTTTAAGAATAGAATTAACATAGGGGCATAGGATGGAGAAGAGTATTCATACCTACACTAGTTACTGATTTTGAGGGCCCATATAGCCGAGGCGGTAAACGCACGGGTATTCAGCATGACCATGCCGAGGGTGACGGGGTCGATTCCCGGTCGGTCCAGGATCTTTTCGTAAAGGAAATTTCCTTGACTTCTTTGGGCATAGAGTATCTTCGTGCCTGCCACACGATATACGCATGCAAAATGGTCATTGGCAGAGGAAGCTCTCAGTTAATAACTGTGGAAGTGCTCATAGAACACTAAGCTGAGAAGCAGGCTTTGTCCCAATGAGGACGTTACGCCAAGAAGAGAGAGAGAGAGATGTTAACCATTCCTCGCCATGAATATATATTTTACAACTCATCTGAAACTTTGATTATATATTTTTATACATTTTTTGCCATACTGTTACAAAACTGAGTAGGTGTTTTTAACGTGTTTATAGATAAAGCGATAGTATGCATATCTCCAATGAAATTGATATCAAATCAAATTATTCAAATGTAAAATTTATAAAATCACGGAAGACACGTTAGTAACATGAGGTATAACAGCTGGCTAGTAAAACGATTAGCATTTAGGTTTACTTTAAAAGCTTCAAAATCTTCAACATTATGCCAACGATTTACAAAGCTTCCTAGGAATACCAAAACCTTGGGCTGTTAATTCACTTTAACTCTCGTTTCACCATGAAACGTTTTCAAATTCATCGACAAGATACCAACATATTTACAACATGATTTAAAACAAAAAAAACGGTGCCAAACTTTTAGAACGTTTATGTAATCAACGCTCACGACGTGCCACATTTTTATTTGTATTCGATTAGCAGGTAGAACTATGAAATATTAATTAGATTCTCCAACTACGGTAATTGACATTCCTCTCAATGAAATGTTGCGAAATTTTCAGAGAAGTGGCTTGAATATTTATTGTACTTTTGGAATTTATGAAACTCATGACACCGTTCAACACTTGTCCGCGTTACGGAATGAGAAAAAAATAATAGGGGTTTGGGACCCTAGAAACTCGAATGCGTATATCAATTGAACACCTCAAGTTCTAATTCAAACTTCGGTCTTGAACTGTGAAGTCCCGTTCCAATATTTTTTCGAAAATTCTTTCACTATCACACTTCTAGGGTTCCAAAACTCTGTTCTTTTTTTCTCATCTCATAACTCGAAGTTTTTTAAAATTTTATTGAGCAGTGTTATTATTTTTTTATGATATGAAGAGCACCGTATGCTAGACCGTATGACAATATTCCCATATATGAATTAATTCTATGAAAATAGAAAAAATGTTCAAACAGTAAAAAACTTTGGTTTCCCTCGGTAAAAAATTTTCAAATTTTCGGAGGAGATACTAGAATAGCAAATCTTTCGAATGCCGGGTGTTAGTTTGGAGTACATTTTTATTTGTTAATAGTGATATGAGGCACACCGTGCGAGCATATTTACTCATATCAGAAAATCCTATGGAAATGGCTTGGAAACCTTCAAATCACAAAAACTTCAGTTGCCCTCGATGAAAGATTTTCAAATTTTCAGAGGAGATACTAGAATAGTATATCTTTCGAATGCCGGGTGCCGTTTGGGTGGACATTTTTATTTGTTAATAACGGTTTTCGGCACACCGTGAATGGATTATGCAGATTACAAAGGCGTTTCAATAGGAATATGATGGTTTCAAGAGTGTTTCAAAAGTTTTTCAAGGGTTTTGTGGGGGGTTCTCAGGAGTTGAAGTAAACGCCCTTCAACTCCTGAGATTCCTCTGCAAAATCCCTTGAAACCCAAGCATATTTCAAATGGATTGCGGGGATTTCAGAGTTGTTTAATAGTATGAAGCGCCCAGAGACGCCCTCGAACCCCCTCGAAACCATATCAGACCCCCTGTATGACATCCGTTGTGCCACTAAATCCTGCATGTATGCACATGAGACTTTCTGAAACATTCCCAAGAACTCCAGATACACCTTGGGGTCCACTAAAACGCCCCTGAGATACCCTGAAAGCTCTCTGAGACCGTCTGGGTCCCCCGAAATACTCATGAGACCCCAGGAAATCTCATAAACAGTGATCCAAAATGTCTTATCTAATATTGTAGTTTGCACGACAATCATGAGTGTATCATCTTGACTATCATGCAACAAAAACATTCGCGCATGACCAGAACAAACATTCGAGGGTGACTGCGATACTTTTTTGAACATGGCAAAAAATGTAGTGTACTTTTATATTTAGCGAACTAATGAAATACCACCCAAGTAAAATTTTTATAACCAATAAGTCTTATAGAGGTTTCAAAAGCCGTCATAAAAGAATCTATGACAAAAGGTCGAAAGACATAAGGTCGAAGGACAAAAGGTCGAAGGACAAAAGGTCGAATGGATAAAAGGTCGAATGGACAAAAGGTCGAATGGACAAAAGGTCGAATGGACAAAAGGTCGAATGGACAAAA
Source organism: Aedes albopictus (assembly GCF_035046485.1). Lineage (NCBI taxonomy): Eukaryota > Metazoa > Arthropoda > Insecta > Diptera > Culicidae > Aedes > Aedes albopictus. Next base: position 440,601,400 of record NC_085137.1, on the reverse strand, counting down.
GATCGAATGGACAAAAGGTCGAATGGACAAAAGGTCGAATGGACAAAAGGTCGAATGGACAAAAGGTCGAATGGGACAAAAGGTCGAATGGACAAAAGGTCGAATGGGACAAAAGGTCGAATGGAACAAAAGGTCGAAAAGGGCAAAAAGGTTAAGTAGTCTATAGATAAATTGGAAGACACGAAAAAATGATCAGAATTCGACAGAAAAACGACGATTAAAAATAGAACCAGTGATACCAAAATTTTTCAACAACTTCAAAACAATCATTATTAGAAGATAGGAAAGTGTCTACTAAAACTTGCAATGCCCATAAATGATGGAAAGTGATGTTCTCCATGAAGGTTAAATATGGAAAACAATATTACTTGAAAGAACAGCCTATGGGTTGAAGAAGGATGAATCATAGATCGAAATATTATCATTTGAGACTCCAATCATTACTACAGCGCTTAAATAAAGCCAACCAGACTATAATGAAGAAAAAGAACAAATCTCTGGGTATTATGGGGGTGATCCATGAAGTACGTCACGATTACAGGGGGGAGGGGTGTTTGCAAAAGTGTAACAAGCAATATATTTAGTATATAACTGGGGGAGGGCGATCGAAAATTCTCAATTTTTGGCGTAACGCCTGCATGAGCAAATAAAATGAAATTGTTTACTTATACAGTATAATTATTAGGATCTACCTATCAATCCAAGAGGGGATGTTCACTAAGCACAAGTAGTCAATGAATATTTCTGCAGTACTGTTAGAAAGAACAGCTATTGGAAAAAAGAAGGCAAACTTTCTGATTGAAAAATAAGTCCCTAGGGAGTCAATAATTATTTCAGTAACAAAAGTTAAAAGAACAGCCTAAATTTAAGAAGGAAAAATCCTGAACAAAAAATCAAACTAAATTGCTATTAATAAATACTACATTAACACAACTTGAAAGAACAGCCTATAAACAAAAGAAGGAAAAATTATACAGGAAATGCCTAATTTCTAGAGGAAAGCCTAAGCCTAATGTAAGTGGCTGAAATGCATATGCTTTCTGTAACAGCACTACAATGTTTCTCTCAATGAGCGGCATCAAAGATAAAAAAATTTGTCTTATAAGTGAGACATACCAACTGGTAAATTGGTCAACTGAAATTTTTGTTCATTCGACCTTTTGTCCCATTCGACCTTTTGTCCATTCGACCTTTTGTCCATTCTACTTTTTGTCCATTCGACCTTTTGTCCATTCGACCTTTTGTCCATTCGACCTTTTGTCCATTCGACCTTTTATCCATTCGACCTTTTGTCCATTCGACCTTTTGTCCATTCGACCTTTTGTCCATTCGACCTTTTGTCCATTCGACCTTTTGTCCATTCGACCTTTTGTCCATTCGACCTTTTGTCCATTCGACCTTTTGTCCATTCGACCTTTTGTCCATTCGACCTTTTGTCCATTCGACCTTTTGTCCATTCGACCTTTTGTCCATTCGACCTTTTGTCCATTCGACCTTTTGTCCATTCGACCTTTTGTCCATTCGACCTTTTGTCCATTCGACCTTTTGTGCATTCGACCTTTTGTCCATTCGACCTTTTGTCCATTCGACCTTTTGTCCATTCGACCTTTTGTCCATTCGACCTTTTGTCCATTCGACCTTTTGTCCATTCGACCTTTTGTCCATTCGACCTTTTGTCCATTCGACCTTTTGTCCTTCGACCTTTTGTCCTTCGACCATTTGTCCTTCGACCTTCTGTCCCAAAGCCGTCATAAAATCTTTACTCGGATAAAGTATGCTACTTGCTTAGTGGTTCAAAATACTGTGAATGGGACAGGCGGATATCTAGGGAACCGGAAGTGTGATTTTTGGATTGTGCGTTCCGAGGGCCTCAAACACCAATGAAGCAGTAGAACAAAATTCAGTGGCTCCCATATGGATAGTTACGGCTCTCGTAAAATCAAGAGTACTCATGCGATATGAATATTTTCGGACCTGGCTCAGTGAGTTAATGTCGGAATCCATCCTAATCCAAGATTGCGACCTTCGGTTTGTGCAGATAATGGATAACCTTTGGTGTTATAGAGATTTCCAGAACGGGGTTTGCTTGGGGTTTTCGGGGCGTTACAGGGGCGCTACTGGAACTTTCAGAGAGCAACACTTTTGAAACTTCCTGAATTGCCTCCGAGATCCGTTTAAAATCCCCTCGGATCTAATTTAACGCATCTGACCCCGACAACGCTAACGCCAGCGTAACGTCTCTGAAGCCCCTTCTCTGAAGACGCGCCTGAAACCTGCTCCGAAAAACACTGCACTGTCCTAACATTCTCACACTTCCAGTTCTCGAAAGACCCACATCCCACACCTTGAGGCTCCCTGAACGTTCCTGAGACCCCTGAAAGCGCCTGAGATGTCCTGGAGCCCCCTGGAACTTCTTGAGGCCCCCTTAGATACAACTGATACCAATGTAAACGCTCCTGATAACTTTGGGTACTCCCTCAAGCCTCTCAATACTACCCACTTAAAAACTCACTTCAAATGCTTCTGAAATGCTCTTGAAAACCCCCTGAATCGCTCGTGAGATCCGTTGGAAGTCCCCTTTACCACTTGAAATCCGTTGAAGAGCCCCTGAGGCCGCCTGGAACGTCCCAAGATCTTCTGATACCCCTTTGAAACGCCAACGTAATCGCCTTTTCGGACAAACCTCCGGTCGGACATTGTCCCTTAGATGGGCTGCATCGAGCCCAAAACCGGTCGGTAATAAGGAATATTTTTTATTATTTTGTGGATTGTAAGAACTAGGGACAATGGAAATTCGCGATTTCGCGGAAGCCGCGAAATCCGCGAAATTTGCCTCTGGCCGCGAAATGTGAGAAATCCCGCGAAATGCCGCGAAAATTGACAAAATTGTGAACATGCCTTATAAATTTCCATAAATTTCAACTTTTAAACCTAAATTTACTGATACCTTTTGACAATAGTAAGTTATACACGATTCTGTATCGCATAATACAAGTTTACTGTATATTCAATATATGCTTCTTTTTTAATTTTTCATCAAATTTGTTACTTTTTAGATGAATTCATGATAAGACCTCTAAAAACCAAGTGAATTATTTATTTGGCATGCAAAATTAGAGTTTTCTTCAGCAAAACGGTCAATAATATGGGACCGCGACAGTGCCGCGAAATTTACATTAGCAGCCCGCGAAATTTAAGAAATTTTGCCGCGAATTTCCATTGTCCCTAGTAAGAACCATAAGTGTCGTGTCTTGTCTCAAGTCAAGTTTTGTGAATGTATAAAAGTAACGTGCACAAAAAGTAGTTTTCGCGCACTGTAAATTTGAAAGGGTTTACGGATTTTATATACAACGACTTAGTCAAGTTGACGATGATGGGTTGACCTGCCGCCGAGCAGCGATCGGCAAGATCATGATACTTACTCCGCATACCAGAGCGCCATTGAGCTACACAAAAGCAATGACATCAGTAAGTTCGAAGTCATTTAGGTGTTCCATGGTAATGGGCTGCCTTACCAACCCACGATTTGGTTCACGATCAATCGCATCTACCAGGATCTCTTCTAACCTTCCGTAACTCACGTGGTTGGCCATCGTCAGCACCACGCTAATGCTGAGTACAAAAAGCGAGATTTTTTTCAACGTGTTGCACAAAATACAACAGCGTGATCGCGCGAGGGCTAATGAAGGAATCTTTCGCGACCACTTCAGCGACTTTACTCTCGTCATCTTCACCGGAGCTCCGAGGAATAATTACACTCTAAGGTCTGCACGACTTCCACAAAATCCAATGCGTAACTTTACACACAAGTTGATTCCCCATTCCATACTGGTGCACAAAATTTCATCTTCGGTTGACAAGCATCATCAAACCACAATCCCTAATTGCCTTCCAATTAGTCATTTCCCAAATATCCCCAAGACAAGCCGTAACACTTACCTAATGGTTCGGGTCTGTCTTTCCGAGAGGCCACTTACGCCCATCTCAAGTGGAAATGAGCCCCCCGACTCCGGTCACCCCATAGGAAAAATTATCCTCTTGGGTAGATAAATGATACGACAACGCTAATAATCCTCCTGCGGTGCGCTCCACCATTCAACGAAAAAGAAACAACAAGTCGTGTCTATCTCGAAAGACAGGCCTCCAAAAGGAAAACTGGACGATGCTGTGGCGGTGGGATCAGCCACCACCACCATCAGGCAAGGTGTAGGAGGTGATTTCTGTTTCCCGGTGAAACCACCGGAAAAGCCTCAAATAACACGCGGCCTAATTACATTTTCGCCTCCGCTCCGTGGGCTAAGGAAAGGTAGATGGCTTCTATCCAAAGCAGAAGGCGGTGGTCTGGTCGAGACGGGTAGATGAGATGGAACAATGATGATGATCCAAGATTAACAGGAGAAAAATTAGCGACGACCGAAGACGATGACATGACACAGCGATGATGGTGGGTGGGAAGATCATAAAACAGCTCATTTTGGGCTCAATTAATGAGATGTAAGGGTGGTGGGGGACTTGAAGGCGTGTCGGCAATGTTCTTGTTACGGATTTAGAACAATCGTACTAAAGCATGAGGATGATGATTCATATTTGAATAATGTGTTCCTGTGTAGACCCATGATTTTACTATACATTGGTCCGCCCTGCAGAAATCACTTCACTATTGCGCTTTATTGAGAATTATGCCGGGAAAACCCATCCACGCATTATTATTTTACGATTTCACGAACGGACATCCTTGCCGGGATTCCTTTTATAAGTTTGGCAATAATACTTCTTAAAATTTCTAGATATTTCTTCAGGATTACCTCCAGGGTTTACAGTATTTTTGAACTCGGTAAACTGATGATCATTTTTGGTGTAGAATCATGTCCTGAGTTCGAAAACGCGAAAGAAAAAAAAAAATACAGTAGAGCGGAATTTTTTCGACTTTCCATACAAGGTTGATGATTTGAAATCGATTTTTGTTCTATTTTTAAGCAAAGTCGCTCACTTCAAACATCTCATTTTCCGTAATCAATGCTCCGATTGAGCTGAATTTTTTACTGTAACTCGCCTACATATGATTTGTCAAATAAAGGTTGAGAAAGAATTTTTAAATTGTTTTTTTCTTATTGGAAAAAAAAAAATACATTTCTCCATATATTTTTGGAAATTTTGCTAAAATTTAAGGAGATCGTCCCTAAAACTCGCGAATATCTTGACTTTCATCAATCTAATGCAAAACCTAAATTCAGATGTTTGAATGGTATTATATTCAGGTTTTAATTTGTGGAAAAAGATTTCAAATTGGTTGAACAAAACGCAAGTTTTTTGATTTTAGTAAATTCCTTATTTTAAAAAGTAGTAAAACTCGATATAGTACTCAAAAACTGTTCTACAAAAAAAAATTGAAAGTCGATTTCGAAATCAGCTCTAAATTGTGCTTCAAATATTTTAGTCGTTGACAGAAGTTCACGACTTTCGTTATGATGGTTTATCAAATTTTTCTGAAATGTTTACAAAAAGAAAACTTTCACAGTATTTTTGAGGATTATTATAGCAAGAGTTCATCTGAAGATTTCTCTTAGTAACCATAGAATGCATTCCTGTCTTATCCAAAAAAAACATTTTGGCTGTAGAAGAGTGAAGGCAAACTTTAGCTTGAGAAACTGTTGTTCGGCTAGTTCTGTTTCTTTTGTAGGGGTTTGTTTGGAAATTTCGCCAGGGATTCATCCAAAGATTCTTTCAGAAATTTCCACAAAGAGATTTTCTTCCCGGGAATTCATCAGGAGTTTCTCATTCCTTCAAAATTTGCCACATAAGTGCATGCTTGTTTTCATGTTTTTTGTCACGGGTTTCTTCAAGGATTTCTACCAAAAATTCTTTTGGCAAAGTTTTCCATTTTTTTCAGGAACTCCTCCTAACGTGTCTCCAAAAGATTTTTGGATTTTTCACAAATATCCGGATATTTATCCAGAAACTCCTTCAAGGTTTTCCTCTAGAAATTCAGAAATATTTCCAGAAATCATAGCTTGAATTTCTTTAGGGATTTTATTAGGTTTTACTCCATTTATTCAGAAATTTTCTCGGTCATTTGTTTGGAAGTTCCTCTAGAAATTCTCAAAAGATACTTCCGGAGGCTTCTACAGGGTTTTTTTTCAATAGATCCTTTAGGTATTTTTGTCCAAGAATTCTTCAAAAAACAAAATCGAGAATATTTTCTCAAAGTTTTCAAAGGCATCTCCAGAAGTTATAAAGGGATTTTTTGGAACAGCCCCCAAGGAATTCTTAGCAATTCCTTCAGAGATTCCTTGAAGAATTCATCAAATATGCTTGTGCAATTTCTAGAAGAATTTCTGAAAATTTCAGGAGGAGCATCTGGACGAATTCTGCAGGTATCTCTTAAGGCATCTCAGAAGATGAATCCGATGGAATTGCAAAACCAATTTCTAAAAAATATCCATGTAGGAATTTCTTATAGAATTCTTGAAGAAACACTGAGAATTTTTAAAGCAATTCTTGTAGAATGTGTACAGATGATTTTTTGGAAAACTCCATGGAAGAACTTTTGAAGAAATCTCTTTTGAAGAAATCCTAAAAAATCGAGGACATCTCTGGAGATCTTCTTAAAGTAATTTCAGAAGGATTTCCAGCATGAATTTTCTGAAATTTCTTCGAAGCCCTGAAGGAATTTTGAAAAAAAAGCACTAGGATTCCTGTAGAAATCTGAGGGAGTACTTTTGACTGAATCTGGAAGAAAAACCGAAGAGGAGTCTGTAGCAGGCCTTGACCTGGAAAGGTTGATTTTTGTCCGCGTCTGACATTTTTTTCCCCTTTCAGAGTGAAAATTTTTCGAGGATTGCGGATTTGAAGTCAGAAGAAAACTTGCCTCTACGTTTGGTTCGCTCCTGGGGGCTAGTGTAGCTGTTGAAACTGGTCGATCCTTTGGCTGAGATTTGAAACGTTGTTCGGGGAGAAAGCTTTTCCGTGGACGTTTTCTCTGGAGTCAATCGGAATTTTGGCTGAGCGCCCAGCCCTCCCTCTCCTTCTCCGTGCAAGTGCAAGAACTATTCATCTCAGTAAGAGTACTCCTTTTTGGATCCGTTTGGAAGCGTAGCCGTTGAAGATCATTTCCGGAAGATTTACGAGGGCTCTGTAAACTCGTCTGGCGCTTTGAAGACGAAGCGAGTAGGTATTTGTTGTTTCTTGCTGTGCATACATCGCTCATGCAAGGTGAGTATCGTAGTATTGTTCTCGCGCGGAAACGAGATGCGCGGATATTTTAGTGATTAGTACTACATTGTTTCTTGTTGGAGTATGAAATCCGAAATAAGTGTCGCGCGTTCGCTTCGTATTTCGCGATGGGCTGATGGGGGCGCGACCGTGAAATCCGAAATTAGTGCCGGAAAATGTTGTGACTTCGTTTTACGTGTAGGTGGCGAAAAATTACACTCTGTGACATTCGGTCTCCTTTATATATTTACAAAACAAGATCTGCAAATTTCCTCACTTCTAGAGTCGGCCCAAATTTTTAGTATTCCTATTTTATTTTGATACAATTTAGCTATATTTTTGTACAGTCTGCCACCTTACGGTGTTGGCCACACTATTTCGTTGAGTAATTATGTTCAAGTACTTTTACTTTAGTTGGGATTGTCAAGCTGTTATACTTCCGGAAGATGCAATAATTCGATTTTCGTTACCAAAGTATGAAACCCTTTAAACAATGTTAATAATCCCTGAATGTGACGCGTATGTGGGGACGAATTCAAAGGGAACTTTTCGCGAGTGCATCGTTCATAGCAAAACAAGGTGATTGTTGCAATTTGTTTACCAAGACAAAACCCTCAACGTTTCCTTCCCATATCCAAACTCCTAGTGGTTTCTCGTAGTAACGCAGAGAATTCCTCGGTTATTGGCCTAAACGAGAACTACGTAATCACTTCCTTCCCTATCCTCAATTGACCTGCATTCGGACGCGGCCGGCGCTGGTATTGCACATTGAAAAGTATTGGGATATCAGCATTTACACAATGAAGAGGAAGCTAGTCCCAAGCATCATCTGTTGGTTCTTTGTGTAAATGCAGATGTCCTTGCAATAACAGAGGAGCAACCGCGGGCGGTCAGTCATGCTCATGCTCATGCTCATGCTCAATCTGGAAGAAAAACCGAAGAAATCTCAAAGAAATTGTTGAAAGAATCCTATGAGGAAGAACTCCATCGATATTTTCGGGAATTTCGGGAATCAGAAGAATTCCTTGAAAAAAATAATAAGGGATTTATTCTAAAATTCCTGAATAATATAATTTTTGAAAAACTTTCTGGAAGCTTTCCTGGAACAATTTGTTGGCGAGTTTCTAAAAAAAAATCTGTTAGAATACCTAGGGGAACGCATACATAAACATCTGCAAATAGAAAAAAAAAACTATTTTCCTGTAGAAATTCATTGGGGATATTTTTGAAATTAATTTCTTAAAGAATCTGTGAAGAAAGTATTGGAGTTGTCCTTAGAAGAATTTCCAGATAAATTTCTGGGATAATGCCTAAAGGATACTGCAGGAAATCTCTGAAGGTTTTCCTGCCTTTATCACTTTAAGTAGTGATGCAATAATCTCAGAAGAAATTCCTGCAGAATTTCTGGACACATTCATGTGAGAAATTAAGATGGAATCCCTAAAGCAATTCCTGGACAAATATCTGGTAAACTGAATACAAACCTGAACCAGTTTCTGAAGAATATCTGTGAAATTTTTAGAAGAAACCAATGAAAGATTTAAAAAAAAATCTTTGATATAATTTATGAAGAAATCTCTGTAAAACATTCTCCATAGAGAAATTTCCAATGGTTTTTTTTAACGAATCCCTTGAAAAATTTCTAATGTAATTCCTGGTGGTGTTTCAAAAGAAACCTATAGAAATCTACCTGAAAAAATGCTTGGAGAAATTTCTAAAGTCGCGTTAGGTTGCATGAACTCAACTCACACTATGAGTTTAGAGGTACTCGCTGGTGTACAGCCTCTGACAGACCGCTTTGCGGAGTTATCGTTCCGGTTCCTCATCCGATGCGAGGTTGTGAATCCATTGGTCATAGAAAATTTCGAAAAGCTGCTCGAACAGAACCCTCAAACTCGTTTTATGAGTGTGTACTACTGGTACATGACGCTGGAGGTAAGCTCATCTCCGGTTAACACCAATCGTGACAACTTCTCAAACTTCGACAGTTGCTCTGTAGATCTTGATCTGTCCATGAAGGATGAGTTCACCGGAATACCAGAATCTTTTCGTTCCGTGTGTATTCCACAAATTTTTGCAAATAAGTTCGGGCATGTTAGCGGGGACAGTCAGTTCTTCACAGACGGTTCGAAAACCGATGATTCGAGTGGTTTCGGTGTCTACAACGAATTTCATAGCGCCACCTACATGCTTCAAAAGCCATGTTCGGTATACATTGCTGAGCTAGCGGCTATATACTACACCTTAGAGTACATTCGCACTCTTCCACCTGAGCACTACTTCATTTTTACCGACAGTCTAAGCTCTCTGGAGGCTGTTCGGTCAATGAAACCGATGAAGCACTCGGCGTACTTCCTGAATGGAATACGCCAAGTCTTGAGTGCTTTGTCCAAACGCTCATACATCATCACCATAGCTTGGGTCCCTTCACATTGCTCAATTCCGGGCAATGAGAAAGCGGACTCTCTGGCTAAGGTGGGCGCTAGCGGAGGCGATACTTACGAGCGTCAAATCGCCTTCGACGATTTTTTTGCATTGGCCCGTCAGGAGACCTTGATCAGCTGGCAACACAAATGGAGAGATGGAGAGATGGGTAGATGGTTGCACTCCATCACTCCACAGGTGTCGAAGAAGCCATGGTTCAAAGGGTTGGATTTAGGCCGCGATTTCATTCGTGTAATGTGTCGGCTGATGTCCAACCACTATTTGTTGAATGCACATACCTTCCGTATCGGGCTCTCAGAAAGCAATCTCTGTGTCTGTGGCGTAGCTTACCAGGATATCGAACATGTCGTGTGGGGATGCAATGAGTATCGTGAGGTCAGATCTGAGCTGCATGAAATTCTCCGGGTCCGAGGAAAACAACAGAAACCCGTTAGAGAAGTGTTGGCAGGACTTGATTTGGAATACATGAACCTGATTTACCAGTTTTTGAAACGTGTTGATGTCAGAGTTTGATGTAGTACGTTCCTTGTTTTCGTTGTCTGCCTTTTGGTTTTGTTGTTCGACCCTGTCTGTCGTCGCCCCCCTTCCGTTTGTCCTCTTCTTGTCGTTGTCTACCAATAAAGTCCTTTTTTTTTGGTTCCGTTACAGATATGGATAATTTGTCCCATCAATGTTTTTAGTATAAGTTAGCAAATAATTTAGTTTTAAACCCATAAACCCGTCCTTCCCAATTTTATTTTATTTTTTTTTTCAATCCTTAACCTCGAAACAGCCGCGAGTACTTCGGCTTCCCAAACTCACGTAGTCTTAAGGCAGTAATAAATTGTAAAATGTAAAATCAATGTAAAAACAAAAGATTTCGGCTCAGTTATGCCCATGTGGCGCCCGAGCCTTCCAAATAAACGAATAAGTAAAAAAAAAATTTCTAAAGGAATTTATCAGGGAAAACAAAATTGGTCATTACTCAGAAACGAAAAAAAAAAACAATCTTGACAACTTTCACAGAAAATAGCTCATAAAATTACCTTCCAAAACTTTTTTTATGTTTTCGGACTATGCAAATAGTTTTTCGACTTATCCAGCCGGTTTTTCTCCACAGTGCAAAAGTTCGTGTAAAACAGTTTTCATTTTGTATTTTTTGGAATTGTTGAGAAAATTTGCTTATCATTTCATAAAAAAGAAAACTGATCATACAAAATTGTCCACTTTGGAGGAATTGAAATTCCCAGAAGGATGATTCTTATAGAAGCAACTATTGGATAAATCCCAGAAGCAACTTCTGGTCATTCTTGGAAAATTTTGGAGGATTCCCAGAAGGAACTTCAGGAGGTATTCGTTAAGGAGCTTTGGGGGAATCCAAGACTGACTCTAAGAAACTCCTTGAAGAATCTCAGAAAAACCCCTTGAAAAATCACAGAAGGAGCTTTTGTAGCATTACCAGAAGGAACTGCTGGAGGAGTTATCAAAAAGTAAATCCAAAGGTAAGTCTTTACGAATCCAAGAAGAAACTTTTTCTGCATTCCCAGATTAAATTCCTGGAGAAACATCAGAAGAAACTGCTGGAGTAATTTCAACAGGAACTCCTGGGGGTCCCTCGAAGAAACCTCTGGAGATATCTTAGAAAGAACTCATAGATCAATCTCTGAAGACACGGTTGGAGGTGTTCCAGAAGGAGCTCCTGAATGAATCTTAGAAAGAACTCTTTTAGAAATTTGAGAAGAAATTTCCGTAGGGAAATCAGAAAGGATTTATGGAAGAGTTCAAAATGAACTTCTGATTTTTTTTGAGGATTCTCACTGCAGCAGACGAATTCGCTGATATTTGTTTTACTAACTGAAGCTTACCCAGTAGCCCATGGCTCCAAGAACTCCTAGGAGTCCGGAGTAACTTGGAATAACCGGAAAGTGGAGAACACCACTGCAGGAAAGTTTAAGGTGTTTCTTGAGGTTTTAGGAGACCTTCAAGAAAACTTCAAGATATTTCAGAGGCTTTTCGGGGAGGATGCGGGGAAGGATAATCAAGGCATTCCAAAGTGTTTTAGGGAGGGCTGCAGGAGATTTCATGAGAAGTCAGAAAAATTCAAGAGAGTTGCAAGAGGACTTCGGAGGAGTTTCAAGACGTTTCAGTTGGTTAAACCCTCCTTTGACCCTAATTTTTGACCCAAATTGTACGTCAGCGAGCTGTTGCAAAAGGAAAGCTAAGAAAGTTTCAAAGGGTTTGGAGAGTTTCAGAAGGATTTCCAGGGGTTTACGAGAAATTTATGGGTGTTGCAGGGGTAATATAGGCTCATGCACGACTTTAAATGTTACTGGTGGTTTCAAAAAGCTTCAAACTTTAACTTTCAGAGGGGTTGCAAGGCGTATCGATGGGTTTTGGTTTCAGGTATCGAAGAGGAATTCTGGGTGATTAAGAGAGTTTTGTTGAGGTTTAAGGGGGATTTAAAGAGGTCTTAAAACGTTTAAAATCATGTATTGTGCTTTAGGGAGCTGCTGGAGTCGGGTTCAGAAAACTTTGAATAGATTCAAGGATTTGTTTTACATTTCTTTTATTCGTGAATTTTAATTTAGTGTTAGCTCTTCACACAGGGGCTTCAGGAGTTTTCTGGTAGATTCGCGGAAGTTTAAAAATAGTTTCCGGGAGTATGGAAGGGAGTGTGTAAGAGATGGTCTAACTACAGTGAAGTATCTAAGGGTTGCAGAAGGGCTCCCGAATGTTCCTAAGAAGTTCCCGGAGTTTTAAAGAAGTTTTAGAGGCGTTGCAAGGGGTTATAAAGCATTTCAGTACGCTTCAGAGTGGTTTCGTGGGGTTTCACTGGGTTCAGAATGGTTCCAGGAAGATTTTACGGAGGCCTTATTAAGAGTTTTTTCGGTTTCATATGAACTCCAAGGCCTGAATTTCAGAAAGTCTCAGGGTGCTTCAAGAGCGTTCCCGTGGAATACAGGAAGGTTTGAGGCGGTTTAAGGAGGGGATCACAGCCCAAGCAACACACATGGTTACAAATCAGTGACGGCAGCGTATGTAAGGGTTGCACAGAAGTCACTGTGACTTACTGCGCAACTCTTACATACGCTGCCGTCACAGTTTTGTAACCATCTGTGTTGCTTGGGAAGTGCTTCAAAGAGTTCCAGGAGGTGTAGCAAAATTCAGGAAATTTTAAAGGGTTTCAGGAAAGTTTGAAAAATTAAAGGGGGCATCGGCGGATTTCACAATGGAATCAAGGCGTTTTAAGGCGTTACAGTGGGTTCCGGGTTTTGTTTGGGGGCTTCATAGGATCTCCGGAGATTTCAAAAATAATTCCCGGGAATTATTTAGGCGTTTTAGGGTGGTTGTTGTGGGCTTCAAGAGAGCTTTAGGAAGGTTTCATGGGGATACCATGGCATTTCAAGGGGCGTCGACTGGTTTCAGAGTTTTCATGGAGGGGGTTACAGGGGTTTGGGAGAATCCAGGGATTTTCAAGAGAGCTTCAAGAGGATTTCAAAGGAGCATTAAAGCATTTCAGAATTTCAGGAGAAGTTCACGGAGGTCTAGGATTCATATAGGGGTTCCAGAAAAAAATCTAATGAGTTCCAAGCCATTTCAAGACGTTGCAGTTAGCTCCGGGGGTTTTAGGGGCTCATGCTTCAAAGTGTCTCCGAAGATTTCATTGGGAATGTCCGGGTATTACAGAGGCGTTTCCAGTGGGGCTGCAGGAGAGCTATAGAGGGGGTTTCAGAGGGATGTCACTGCATTCCAAGAAGCGTTGGTTGATTTCAGGGATTTCCGGCAGGACTGCTGCGTTTTCAGAAAAAAAAATCAGGGACTTGCAAGAGAGCTACAGGAGGGTTTTAGAGGAGCTTCAAGGCATGTCAAGGTAGCAAGAGCAGTTTACGGAGGTCTAGGGTTCTAATAAGCAATTCCAAAGAGTTTCAATGCCTCTGAAGGAGTTTCATCGGATTCCGGTGGATCTAAGAGACTTCAAGGAGTCACCGCAATTTTCAGAGTGAATTTCTGGAGATTCCATAGGCGTTTCAGGGGGGTTTATAGGGGACCCCATGCGAGTTTTAGGAAGGCTTCAGAAGGATATCACTGCGATGCAGAAAGTGATGATGGGTTTCAGGATTTTCAGAGAGAGCAGCTGAGATTTCAGAAAAAAATAGAGATTTCATGGTTTCAAGAGAAATTTACGGAGGATCCTGTGTTCTTGAAAGGGGTTTTGAAGAATTTAAAGGCGATCAATTTTAGGGGATTTCAGTTCTTCTTTGAGATCCCCACGAGAACTTCGGTGTCAAAGTTTTGAACTTATTTCAAAATCAAATCTACTGAGTAGTGGTAAAGTCTGTGGATTTGAATTTGGATCTAACTACCATAATAAGGCACTAAAATTTCAAAAGGGATGTTCCTGGAAGCAGTAGATTGCAAGCAATCGCTAGAACCGAACCGACAGACAAGTCGTATAAAAGTAACATATTGGACCAGAATTGTACACTGAGGTGTTGATTATGAGGCGTATCTCTTAAATCTCCGCTATTTGACCGAGTTAAAAGGTAGATGATACATAAAGATTTGCTGGATCGGATTTGTTGACATTCTCCGGTGTTAGCCAGGAGTGAGATAATTGATTGAAAACGATGTAATCGTGTGAAATTACGTTCGAAAATGGATCCATCGCTAGACATTACGCACCTCGAAATTACAAAACTATTTGCTTTGTATGTATCTTTGTCCCTATTTCATCCACCATGAGCATAATTATTCCACTTCATGAAACACCAATTAATCATCCCATCAAAAACGCATAATCCACAAACAAACATCAAACTTAATAGCTCAAAATTGGATAATTATCATCGAGCAAAAAGTCAAACCCCAAAACCGCTCGGTTCGCAACCTTTCCGGTGCAGTACGCAGAATAGCACCGCCGAATTTCCATCACAAAGCGCACTCATCCGAAAACCATCCCTTCTAGTGCGAAATTACGCCCTCTTGAACGTGAATGCACGGAAGCCCACCGCAGAAATAAAACTCCCGACTCCCGAAGACCGGGAATCACCGAAATAAAATAGGATGAAAAAAAAAACGGCAACACAGAATGCAACATGCAAAATATAACATTGAGTGAAAGCAGCTAACAGCCACATCGCAGGAGAACTGCATAAAATGAATCTTTTGTTTCTCACGTATTTGTAAAAAAAATATTTTGCTTCACAAAAAAAAATCCACAGATAAACTTGGAAACTGTTTGGTATTTACTAAACTTACTTAAGTACAAATTAATTAATGATGAATAATATTATAAAAAAAACTAACAGCTCAGACTTGGACGAGATTTGAACTCATTGCCTATGCACGCCAGACAAGTGCTTTACTAATCAGACTACCGTCAATAACACAGTATCATCATCATTTATTGAAACTCTTCATATTTTGTTGTTGTTTGAAGGTCAAATTTTGCCAAATGTTCGTAACTTATTCTAGCGATCACTTCACATTTGATGCCATACTGTCATTTTTACCCCGCTTTCCCCTACTGTGCTTCCGAGGAGGAAGCGAAAGTGAAGTGCAAAAATAATCATTAATTACCCTTAGTTGAGTTGGTTGCTGCCGTTCTCGCTATTGCTGCACGGGGAAAACAGGTATGAGTAGTCAGAGACCCTTGTGGGATCTTTCCATTTCCCCTCACAGGGCTCGGGATGTTTTCGCAATCGGAAAAATGCAACACAACAAAGTCACAACAAAAGGTTGTCATTTGTGACGACTGCTAGTGCTGGCTGGTAGTGTGATACCTGTGGTGAGGACAAAGGAAGTTACTGCAAAACATGTGGATTTATGGTGAAGTCAGGACTAGCTGGGTGAAAAGGGAGTCTGGCATGTAGCTCTAGATTGTTAATAAGGCACTTCCTGATTCGCACGGGATTTTGTATGATTTGCATAATTGTATGCGAATTTGAAAGGGAAAGTGGGAAATTAATTCTTACTGGAATTTCCTATTGAGAACTAACATTGCACCGAGAAAAATTTCTACTCAGTGGCTGAGTTGGTCTTACTCAGAAATCGAAAATTCCTTTGTTTTCTTACTCAGTTTCGGCTAAAAGTGGGACAACCCATTGGCAATGGGTTGTCCCACTTTTAACGGAAACTGAGTAAGAAAACAAAGGATTTTTCGATTTCTGAGTAAGGCCAACTCAGCCACTGAGTAGAAATTTTTCTCTGTGTGTAGATTCAAAATATTAAAACAGTAGTCGTTAGGGTGATCCAAAATGAATGAGCGATTGTTTTGGGTTATGCAAGTAATCAAAATGCATGTAATCATAGTTTAGTATCAAGCTTCATTAAATATCGTATTTGACAAAATCCATGATGATTTAAAATTATGCGTAGAGCGCTATCAACTGAGATCCTTCATCAGTCCCATGCACAGAAGTGGCCCAAGAAGGGAGGGGTTTTTCCCAATTTCGGAAATAGCGGAAGGGCGCCTAGTGTACGAAGCGTCGGTAATGGGGGGGGAGGGGTTAACACCTAACCCCCCTCCTTGTGAACGTTTTTCGGCTGATGTTTTTCGGCTTCGCATTCACCAAACGCAATCAAACGACTTTATATCGCTCTATATTCGACGTTTCTGTGTTTAATACACCTTCTTCAAGGAATTAAAACAATATCCATCATTGTTACATGAACAAAATGACCGTTGGATGGACAGTGAAGGTGTTCCGAATTCAGATGTATTAAAAAAAAATGTTGTTCAGAGAGATATTTGCTAAAACTTTTCTGGAGAAGTTTAGACGGATCATTCAAGAACCGAACCTGCAGAACGAGAACGATTACGAGCTCTAATTCCCTGAAGAAGATCTAATAAACACCGAAACGTTGAATATAGAGTGATATAAAGTCGTTTGATTGCGTGTGGTGAATGCGAAGCCGAAAAACTTCCCCGGTAAAGCTAGATCTTCCCTTTGTAACTCATACATTTGATTGTAGAATTGTCGAAAGCCAAAAGATCAACAGGTCAGAAAGTCACTATAAAAATAACTGGTACAAAAGATCGAAGGGATAGAAACCCGAAAAATCGAATTGAAAACAAAAAAACCCGATTTAATCCACCTATGGTGAACAGAACCCTTCTTACACTTATTAAAAATATTGTTGTATTATTCGTATTTAACAAATTTATTTTGATTGATTGACCAAAAGTTCTAGAAAATATTGTGGATTTGGCATCTAGTGGTTTGGTTTCCAAAATAGCATCAGACCATGGACTTAACTACCAGAAATGCCAGACACTTCCTAGAATCTTGTATGGAATGTTTAAAAATAATAGCTTCCATATTCAACAAATGGATAAGAAAAACAGCGAGATATACTTTGTCTAATATCTCTTAATCAGTCGAATAAATTAGCTCCGAAGTACTTGGTATTCATAGTTATGGTGCAAAAAGGACAAAAATGATATACAGTATGCGGCAGGAAAAAATGCGAAAGTGTTTTTCAACTTCAAACCTCATTTTCGTCCATTTGACATTAACCAATCTATGTTTCAACGTTCCATGATCTATAATAGGCAGGTTTTCTGAAAAGTTAATTAAAAAATTTCCCATTTTGGTCACTAACCTTTACAGGGCGGCGCCTGAAGATGAAGACAACCAGAATTTTCAAACCGCAGAAAATCACACAGGTCGCTAAATTTCGCATCTGATAAAACAACATTTTTGATTTTCTCTACAATATCATAAATATATGTACTTATTTCATCTGGTATGTGAAACTACATGGTTCTGGATCAGTGTGGTCTGGTTGTTCATCGAATTTGAGCTAATTTTGTTACTGTTATAGTCATTTTGTTTAATGACCATTGGGCGCGCAGTTTATTGATATCCGCTTATTAGGCCTACATTATCACATGTTAAACATCAAATATGTTCATTTTTATTTTTCAGTGCTAGAATATAGACATTGACTGATACACTGTCATGAAAAAATAGTCATATATATATCCCATATTTAGCGTGTAATAGTGCCTTGAACTTTTCGCATTTTTTCCTGCCGCACCCTGTATCTACTATGTAAATCAGTTTTGGCATTAGCTAGTTATTTTGGATGTCCGGTAAGTACCCACAGTATATAAATTCAAAGCTTTCATTTAACATATTGTTAGTTTTCAAAGAATTCCTGTTTATTTGTAATTTGTTATTTATAATTTAATTATTTACAATAATAAAATTATTGAATTATTGCTGGTATACACTTTATATTATTATTTATTTATTTATTTATTTATTAATGAGGTCTTAACAAGAAGTCATTCGCCTCCGATACACTTTATATGAGATCAGCATTATTTATTGAAAAATAATTTACCTTAGACTGGTCAAAATCAAATTCAAGATAACAAGCGAATATAATAATAAAAAATCCTAATTAATCCACCTAGCGGTGATGGTGCCTTTCTCGTGCTTTTAAATATCCTTTCAACAAAACTCAAGCGACATGTTGATGACATTGACATAAATACAAAATGAAAAGTGCTTGCTAAATCAACTCAACATGGATACATTTTATATTAGCATAACATCCAATATTCAGAAAATATAAGACAACGATCCAAAATTCAAACCAAACAAATGTCATGAAGCCGTAAAGTTTTGAAACGTCATTTTAGATTTTCCGGTCATCATTTTTTGATTCCGGATATCTACCCCAACTAAACTACCCGCCATCTTGAACATTGAGACACCATCTTGGATGTTCTGGTATTTATTTTTGGACTCTGTACCTAACATTACATAAAATAATCGCCGTATTGAATTTTGGCATGTCGTTTATGATTTTCTGGTTATCAGTTTTGGACGAAGACCGGAATTCTTCTCCATTCAAATTATAGTCATATTGCAGACCTTGTGGAACAGCGCACAGCTTGGGTTTTCTAATTACAAATTTTGAATTCTGGACATGTTTCCATACAACATATGCCCACAATGCAAGAATTCAAAATCCTAAAAAAGGCGCTAACTTGAATACTGGGCCATTATCTTGGATTTTGGACCCCTATCTTGGATACTCTGGTGGACTCCGAACATATTTCCCATACCAAATACACTTATTTTACATAGTTTTAGAGCTCAAAATTAATTTAAACAGCCGCCATCTTCTGTTCAGGGTTGACACGATCAAATTCTTATTTTTCCATTCAACGTTGACCCATCCTGCTATAAATTTACACCTTAGGAATCTGAAATGGTGCGATTTGATGAGATCGCTTTAGTTTTGTCTATATTTTATTCTCTTTCATATATGAGAACTTAGACCTATTCGTCACTGTTGTTCATGTATAACGTTCATCAGGCCATTAAACAAAGCCACGACTTGATTTTTCACATTAACGTTGGTTCTGCTACACAACAGCTAGTTTTATGTGAACTAAGGCTATTTTCTTGTTAACCGTTCATTGGATTATCAAAAAATCTGTGATCCGATGTGTTGTATGTACGGGTTTGGTTCATTTTCATATTTGGCATTTTCCGGTGGGATACCCGGATCTGATTCCATGACACTACCGGTTGTCCCAATTATGGTCTGAGATAATTTTATTGCTAATTCTTCACCTTTATCCAATCACCGCGATTTGATATATCGCATGTATGGGTTTGATTCACTTGTACTTTTAACCACTTTCGAAGCCACAGCCGAACCCGCAACACTACCGGGAATCTATTGTGGTCTGACCCTATTTTTCCATCAGGTTGTCACTAAGTCGTGGTTTGATGTACCGCATCCATGGGTTTGGTTAAATTTTACATTTTATTACACGAATCTGTTTCCGAGTAACTACCGGCTGAACCAAATATGGTCTGACACTATTGTCTTGTTAACTGTTCACCGGTTATCCAAAAACGCTGCAAATTGAAGGTGTCACATGCAGGGTTTGGCCATTTCGACGGGACTCTCGGAACCACCGGAACACTACCAGTTGTCTCTAGTGTGATCTAAGGCTATTTTCATCAGGTTATCGTAAAAGCCACGATTTGATGAGTCACATGCCTGGATTTGATTTACTTTTTCATTTGACCTCTTCCGGCCACTCAAAACCGATTCCGAAACACTTGCTGGCCGTTCATTAGGTAATCGAAAAAGCCGCTATTTGATGTGACGCATGTACGGGTATGTGTTTCTCTTTCAGATTTGACCACTTCTGCGGGAACCCCGGAACCGGTTCCGGAACACTACTGATTCAGATATGGTCTGAGACTACTTTCCTGCTCATTGTTCATCAGGTCATCGAAAATGCCGGGGTTTGATGTGTCGCATGCATGGGTTTGGTTCACTTGTATATTTGGCCACTTCCAGCGGGACGACTAGAACCGGTTCCGGAACACTACCGGTTCAGATATGGTCTAAGAATATTTTCCTGCTTACCTCTCATTAGGTTATCGAAAATGCCGTGGTTTGATGTGTCGCATGCATGGGTTTAGTTCACTTGTATATTTGGCCACTTCCGGCGGGACCACCGGAACCGGTTCCGGAACACTACTGATTCAGATATGGTCTGAGACTATTTTCCTGCTCGTTGTTCATCAGGTTATCGAAAATGCCGTGGTTTGATGTGTCGCATGCATAGGTTTGATGCATTTTCATATCTGGTCCCTTCCTGGGGTACCGTTCCGGAACACCTAAATGGCCATATCTCCGGAACGGCTGAACCGATCCGAACCATTTTCAATAGGAAACAATGGGACCAGATTCCGCGTCGAATGAACCATCGGTCATTGAAATCGGATGAGGTTTACTGCCAAAAAGTGATGTGAGTTTTTTTGTACACACACATACAGACACACACACACGCACACACATACACACACACATACACACAAACAGACATCACCTCAGTTCGTCGAGCTGAGTCGATTGGTATATGTGATTTGACCCTCCGGGCCTTCTATCAAAAAGTCATTTTTGGAGTGAACATATAGCCTTTCCAGTACACTTAGTGTACGAGAAAGGCAAAAAGGAATTTATTGAAATACTCTTCGAAAGATATCTCAGTAACCAAATGTCCAATCGAAATAAAATTTCAGAACCTTTTACAAGGATATTGTAGCTTTCATTTGGTGCTTAGAGAACCCATATAGGTTGACAGATGGCT
The DNA here is from genome assembly GCF_035046485.1 of Aedes albopictus. NCBI lineage: Eukaryota > Metazoa > Arthropoda > Insecta > Diptera > Culicidae > Aedes > Aedes albopictus. Next base: position 440,580,630 of record NC_085137.1, on the reverse strand, counting down.
GAGATATTTATTATGATACACTTTCTTAAAAATCTCTCAACAAGTTAACCTGTATTACTCTCAAGTACTCTTTGACAGATATCTCAGTAATCAAATGTCCAATCGAAATTAAATTTCTGGGCAATCTACTAGGATGTTGTGGCTTTCAGTTGGTGCCAAGAGAACCCAAATCGGTTGACAGACGGCTGAGATATTTAATATGATACATTTTGTTAAAAATCTCAAAAAGTTTAATTGTATAACTCCTAAGTACTCTTCGGAAGATATCTCTGTAACCAAATGTCCAATCGAAATAAAATTTCTGGGCGATCTACTAGGATGTTGTAGCTTTCATTTGGTGCTAAGAGAACCCAAATCGATTGACAAACGGTTGAAATATTTATTATGATACACTTGGTCAAAAATCTTAAAAAGTTTAGATGAATGACTCATAAGTACTCTTCGAGAGATATCTCGGTAACCAAACGTCCAATTAAAAAAAAAATTCGATAGCGTTCTACGAGGATGTAGTAGCTTTCATTTGCTTCCAAGAGAACTCAAATCGGTTGACAGACGGCTGAGAAACGTGCGTGACTTTTTTTGTAACGCACATACACACACACACACACACATACACACATACACACATACACACACACACACACACACACACACACACATACAGACATTTGCTCAGTTCGTCGAGCTGAGTTCATTGGTATATGAGACTCGGCCCTCCGGGCCTCGGTTTTTCGAGCGATATTTATACCCTTCTTATGGGTGTAAGAAGGGTAAAAAAGGAATTTATTGAAATACTCTTCGAAAGATATCTCAGTAACCAAATGTCCAATCGAAATAAAATTTCAGAACCTTTTACAAGGATATTTTAGCTTTCATTTGGTGCTTAGAGAACCCATATAGGTTGACAGATGGCTGAGATATTTATTATAATACACTTTCTCAAAAATCTCTCAACAAGTTAACCTGTATTACTCTCAAGTACTCTTTGACAGATATCTCAGTAACCAAATGTCCAATCGAAATTAAATTTCTGGGCAATCTACTAGGATGTTGTGGCTTTCATTTGGTGCCAAGAGAACCCAAATCGGTTGACAGACGGCTGAGATATTTAATATGATCCTCCTCCTCTCCTCTTCTTGGCGTAACGTCCTCACTGGGACAAAGCCTGCTTCTCAGCTTAGTGTTCAATGAGCACTTCCACAGTTTTTAACTGAGAGCTTCCTATGCCAATGACCATTTTGCATGTGTATATCGTGTGGCAGGCACGAAGATACTCTACTCTCTCTTTAATATGATACATTTTGTTAAAAATCTCAAAAAGTTTAGTTGTACAAATCCTAAGTACTCTTTGAAAGATATCTCGATAACCAAATGTCCAATCGAAATTAAATTTCTGGGCAATCTACTAGGATGTTGTGGCTTTCATTTGGTGCCAAGAGAACTCAAATCGGTTGACAGACGGCTGAGATATTTAATATGATACATTTTATTAAAAATCTCAAAAAGTTTAATTGTATAACTCCTAAGTACTCTTCGGAAGATATCTCTGTAACCAAATGTCCAATCGAAATAAAATTTCTGGGCGATCTACAAGGATGTTGTAGCTTTAATTTGGTGCTAAGAGAACCCAAATCGATTGACAAACGGCCGAAATATTCATTATGATACACTTGGTCAAAAATCTTAAAAAGTTTAGATGTATGACTCATAAGTACTCTTCGAGAGATATCTCGGTAACCAAACGTCCAATTAAAAAAAATTCAATAGCGTTCTACTAGGATGTAGTAGCTTTCATTTGCTTCCAAGAGATCTCAAATCGGTTGACAGACGGCTGAGAAACGTGCGTGACTTTTTTTGTAACGGACATACACACACACACACACACACACACACAAACACACACACACACACACACACACACACACACACACACACACACACACACACACACACACACACACACACACACACACACACACACACACACACACACATTCATACATACACACATACACACATACACACACACACACACACACACACACACACGTGGAGGAAACACCGGCGCACGTCGTCTTCGAATGCCCTAGGTTCTCGGAGATGCGCAGGGATATGCGCGGCCTGACGGTCGACAACATTGCCGAGGAGATGTGTCGCCACGAAGACACGTGGAACGCTGTCGACAGAGCAGTAACGGGCATGCTGTGCGCGCTGCAAAGGAAGTGGCGCGAAGACCAGAGAGCGCAGGACCGCGATCCGGGTAGGCATGATCCACCGCCGGGGACATGACTGAGTCGTCCGTAACGTGGCACCGGTTTTGGTCGTCAGAGCGCCGGTGAACCGGAAGTCTTCCACCAACCGGAATCGCCGGGCCGACTTTGGCACCATACTGGTCGGAATGAAAACATCGGTGCCGAGAGAACTTCCACCGTCGGGGACTTTCTCTGTCGGAGTAGGCTAGGTCCGTCCACCGCCGGGGACTAGACCGAGTAATCCGCGAAAAAGCACCGGAGCTTGGTCGTCGGGGCGCCTGTGAACCGGAAGCCAGTCTCCAACCGGAATCGCAGGACCGACCTTGGCACCAGCCTGGGAAGTATCGGGAACGGAAGAAGTTTCAGTGTCGGGGAACTCTTCGTCGGATAGGGTAGATCCACCGTCGGGGACTATCCGGGTCGTGTGCGAAAAGCTGGACGAAAAAGTGGAGTGGCACCGAAAGAGCACTGTTCGGAGCAAGTTAGCAGCATCTAGAATAACAAATTTGGTGTATGTTTGTACCAACTGTGTCGCTGAATGGCGATAGGTTAGGTACGAACACAATAATGATTAGAATAACAAATTAAAATGCGAAGAAATGTGCATGAGCACAGAAGAAGGAGAGCGCATGAGCGCATTGCCCCCCCTGAAGCAGTCGCGTCAGTGGTACCAGGGGGATCGAGGCAAGTAGCAGAGTTTTTCCAATCGGTTTTCTCTGCTGAGGGTGGTAGGGAGGAAAAAAAAAAAAAAAAAAACACACACACACACACACACACACACACACACACACATACAGACATTTGCTCAGTTCGTCGAGCTGGGTTCATTGGTATATGAGACTCGGCCCTCCGGGCCTCGGATCGAAAGTCGGTTTTTCGAGCGATATTTATACCCTTCTTATGGGTGTAAGAAGGGTAACAAGGATTGATGGAAGATCAAGGTAGAAAAGCCAGATGATTTTTGAAAATTCTGTATCCCACATACTAAGATTCTGATTTTCCAGCTCAATATATTTTTCACCGACATCTCAACAGCAGATTTAACTCGGTACACTCGGTAATCAATATTTACCTTTCGTCTGTAATTTTCGACAGTTCATTTGCAGAACTCTCCAACTCATTTACAGAATATTCAGCAAAAAGGATAACCGAGCGAACTGAGTTTAATCAGTTGTTGAGAACTCGGTAGGAAAATGCTGATCTTAGTGTGCATACAAAATTTGGGTGAAAAATCTGTATCCCATATAAAAATAAAATAGCCCCTCTAGCTCAGTTATCTGTATTTCACATAAAAAGAAATCTGTACAGAAAAATCTGTATATATGGCATCACTGGATCGATGAGATGAAATGATGATAATGATGATGATGATGATGATGATGATGATGATGATGATGGTGATGATTGTGTACCCACCATCAGCGCAAGGATTACCTATGGCTGCAGAGTCATACCGGAACGGAATGATCTATCTGATGGTTTGTTGTAGCAGGGTAAGCTAAATTCACTGAAGACCTTCGGAATACAACATGATGATTGTTTTCTCGTGACAAAATCTGGCCACCCCACGAACATGGGAATAACAAGGAATGAACTCACCGGATAATCCTATTCAGCTGGTTTTCTGTGTTTGTCTTCGGTGTCAGTATTGGTTTAGAATGAACTACAAACCATATTGCATGTTCACTCGTTCACACTACTCGCTGCGTCTCTGGTCGTCTAACGACGGATACACCGAAAAAACGAATCGAAAGACAACTCGGATGCATTAGCTCGGATGAATCTTTTTCCCCGAAAATGTCAGCGGAATTTATCTAGAACACACGCGAAAACACGATCCGACTAAACGAAAACAATCACTCGGATGCAGAGAGGGTGGTTTCCTGCATCCTCTTTTTCGGAAATGCCAGCGAAACTGATCTCCAACACATGCAAAAACACGATCTGGCGAAACGAAAACAATCACTCGAATGCAGCAGCGGCGGTCTCCTGTATCCTCTTCCTCGGAAATGTCAGCGAAACTACACTGGATCTATGAGATGAAATATACATAAAACTTTTCAGCTTTGTATTCTGTGTCTGCCATTATATAAATTTGTATATTATGTAACAAGCAGAAAAACGAACAACATCTAGAAAGTCGACAAAATTTTGTGGCAAGGGGAGGAGGTTGTTATGGTGGTTTTTTGTCTCTGGTACTTCCAATGTTTCTTTAAAGAAATGATGCAAATTATCATCTCTCGAGTGCTCAATCAACTTATCAATTGTATTTTTATCGCTTGCGATTGAATTGTACACTGCTAAGCGATGACCAGAGACAAAGAGGTGGCAAAACGAACATGATGCAACTCACAAACTATTTTGCACACATCTGTCAGTGCCGTCACATGCTCACCCGAATAGTCGAACAACACCGAATGGGTTGGTTTTAGAAGCTACGGCACGAACGCTCGACACGCACGCAGAAGCAACATTCGCATGTACCGACACCACACCAATAACGTTTCCAGCCTACGATGCATCGCGATAAGCTGATCGAAAAGCATCGACAGCGATGAAAAGACGGGCTTGGCTGGAACGCAACAGCTCAACGGCGAAAAGGAGTAGCCAAAGGAGTCTGTTCGTGTCTAGGTTCGTGTGCTATTCGTACGAGAGGTTGGTTTGATAAAGCGAGGAAGGGTGAAAACGTGCTCGTTGTCGAAAGCGAATCGCATCATTTCGCGAATGTTTTCATCAAATAGCAAGCTTGCTTTAAGGACAAACGTATTGAAATCCCGCTTCAGCAGTGCATCAGAACTTCAGACGCACAAATCTCAAGAAGCAAGCTTCAAACAACAGTGCATTTTATTATTCTGTTCTTGCTCACTTGTAATAAGCTTAAAATAATAAGCTCAGGTGCACTGGCTTTGTATACGAAGAGATTTGTGCTTTCGAAATCGTGAGTAGGTGCATAAAGCTCCCTAAAGCCCCTTTGAATCCTCTTAAAACGCCCTGCCATACATTGAAATGCATAGAAACGCCATGAAACCCCCTAAAACCCTCCGAAACCTTCTCAAATGCATAGAAACGCCCGAAAATGCATTGTAACGCCTTTGGACGCCTTGGAAACCCCCTGAAACTCCATGGAGCACATCTGAGAACCTCTCTACAACCCTTGATACGCCTTAAAACGTATCTGAAACAGGCTTCCCAAAAGTACCTCATCATAATAGCATTTTGATGGCTGTCACACTCTTATTCCCATGACAGCCTTGTGAATGCATGGTTCATGACAGCCCACAAAATAAAACTCATGCAACCTACAACATCACTCTCGGGAACTGCTCACATCGTCTGCTTTCGCTGTGCGTTCGTTCGCCGATGACAGCCTCGGCTCTCACCCAAACCGTCTCTCGTTGGCTGTACACGAAATGACGAAAATCGCTGCGCTCGGCTCGAGCATTTTACTTCTGTTGAACGTGTCGAGTATCATGGTATATCCCACGCTCAAAATTATCGACGCGTTTCATGTATTATGTATTTTTTTTTTTTTCAAATAGAGAATATACCTGTAGTCTTATTCTAGTAGAGTATTTTGCATAGCATTATTTTTTATTGGCATGTGAAATTCACTGCCATGTTTTCAATATGAAAGAGAGTTGAATCTCACATCAGTGGTATATTTAAATCAGATTACAATTTTGACAAACGCTGGCACAAACTTCTTTTCGCCCCTGGGGCATCTTGTGAAAGGCATATCATGTTTGTAAAAAAATATTTATTGAGCACATATTTTGTGAATAACTTTTAGCGTTAAGCCATGTGCTCCCGTGACAGCCTATGACACCCTTTATGCGACAGCCGGCTTGGTTAGCCGAAGATTGCCATCGCCATGCGGCCATCAATACTCACGACGTTTCCCACTCGGCTCGACACGACTCGAGTATGGAACTGTCAGGCAAGCAGCCGAAGCAGCGGCTGTTTCAATACATCTTTCGCTCATGCGTGTGCGTGCTGTTGGCGATACATTTCTCACTGATGGTGTTGCACACGGTAACGAGAGATGGTCTGCACACATAAGAGAGTGTCGATTCAGCCTTGCGCGGGCTGTTGCGAGAAGGATGTACATTTGGAAAGCCTGATCTGAAACCACTTGAAACCTGTTAAACCTCCTTTCACGCCCTTAAACACCTTAAAATGCATTGTAACGCCGTGAAACGCTTCTGACTAAACCCTCTTGAAGTTCCAGTATAGCTCATCTGAAAGCCTGTGAAGGCTTGAAAGGTCCCTCCTAAAGTTCCCTGAAATGCATGCAACGCATTGTACCGCCTTACGATGTCAATCTTCCCTGAAATCCCCGTGAAGATTATCTGAGCTTGTGAAGCCCTCTGAGACCCCTGTAAAACCCCCTTTTATTGAACGAGAAAAAAATGCTGATCAGATACCCAAGAATTGGTTCTTAGGGTTATGTAGGGATCGACCTACTAAAAGCTTATTCTCTCTGCGGTACACCCGTTTAGGATAACTTCGAGAAAAGAGGGTGGGCGTACATGAGTGCACTCTAATAAGAATGTGAAACCCTCTAAACAAGGTGTTTTAGTCTAGAAGCCCCATTGAAACCTCTTGAAACGCCATAAAATGTTCTGTAATACATTATAACGTAATGTAACGCGACGATTATCATAAATATGTCTAACCCTTCTCGAAAAAAAAGTCGTGGTTAAAAAAGGCGTTATAACAAACCTATTCTTGTTTTCATTTTTCATGACATCACTGACATCGATGGCGCAGCCTATGAGTCTTTCTGGAGATACTTCTTATCACACCACAACAATTTTTTTTACAGTTTTGTATAGTGTATTGAATTACACGATTTAAATTCATGATATTTTATTAGTTTAAAAAAAATAAACAAATAAAAAGAGAATGAACGATGGTAAATTGGGATACGAACGCGTTTTCCGTCCGCAAATAAAGCAGTAAAGGAATTGTCAAAAAAGATACCTAAAGGGTTTCTGAAGGAATGTCATGAGCAATCACCACAGGAATTCACAAATAAAGCCCCCAAAGAATCCTCACATTTTTTGTAATTTCTTCTTCTGAAAGGAATTGCCGAAAGATTCCGCAAAAAAAATGACCGAAGAAGGTCCTGGAGTAACCGAATAAGTTTCCAAAAGAATAGCCTGAGAAATTTTCAATGTAATAGTCGAATCAAGTACTGGGGAATTTCCAAATCAGTTTGGCAAAACAAACATGCTCAAAGAAAATGCGGAAGGAATTCCCAAAAAGCATTGTCTGAAAAATTCTTAAAATAATAGGTGAAGAAATTCCTTTAAAATGCGAACTGAGAAAAGTTCTAAGAAAATTTCCACAGGGAGTTCTAAAAGCATAACTGAAAAACTCACAAAGATATAACTGAAGAAATTCCAACGAAATTGTTGAAGCATAAGTCATAGTCCCAGAGGCAAGTCCGTGCACAGAAAAGGCGACAAGGGAGGGGTTTTTCCTAATTTGAGCAAAGAGTGGAGGGGCGCCTAGCGCATGAAACATCGGTAATGGGAGGGGTTTAACCCCTTTTACCCCTCCCTTGTGCACGGGCCTGCCTAGAGGCAATGAGTGGAAAGAAAAAAAAAGCCTAAAACGAATCAAAATCATAAAGCTAAAAACTTAAACAAAAATCACTAAATGAAGAGCTGGAACTATTTTTTTTTCTGTAAACTTTTAGGTAAATTTAGCAAAATCGAATAAATTGTGAATTTTGTGAGTGTCAAAGATTTTGTTTGAACTGCAATTCTAGTATTTCTAATTTGTTTAATTTTTTTTCTTCTCTGTTCAGGGCATAATCACTGCGACCAATATATGATCTATTGTGGTATCCCGTGTCCTTTATATAGCGCATGTCGTATTACTTTATCACTATTGATAAGTTATAAAGTATTCGGTTTTGTTACAGTAGTCATTTTCAACTTAATCGCAAGGAAGAATTCTGATTGATATATTCCGCTTTTAATACGCTCCTTTTTCAGTCAAAATCTGATTCCTTAACGAAAAGTTAAGAAATAATACCGATATTGACCATGCATAGGAACCCTAGTCCTTACTATCTCAAATCAATGAACATCGAATAAAAGATAAGGAATACTAACCCAGTTTTCTTTGTTTGAAGATCTATTTTGGCCACTACCAAACCGTGACCTATCACTTTAAACAAGGTTTTAAATGTAATAAGGACCCATTTTTTTTTTTTTCATTTACTAAAATATGCTGTTCCACTAGTTGGAAGCAACGCAACCCAAAAAGGTGATCTACCTACGCTATGGGCTCCGTTAAAGATAGAGCATGTTTTAAACCCTCTCAATCATTCATCCATCAGCACGGGCCGTTTAACACATTGAAGGCCCGGATTAAGGATTGTTGGGTCAAAAATGGATGTGGAGGCCCCTCGGAGGTACCACATGTAATAAGCAGAAAAGTTCTGCTTTGATTTTGAACAGTGCTTGAGAAAAATGAAAAATAAAGTTAGGGGTTGTGGGGGTAAAGTGGACAACCTGAGCATTTTGGTTGTTTCCAGTGGAAATGCGGTAAAATCCATTTGCTTTTCCGAGTAACATGGAAGGTAATGATATACTCTTGAAATCTTGTAAGGGATTACATTTAAAAAATGTTGTTTTATTTGATTATTTTATTCACCAAAACGTGCATCAAAATAGCGTGAAAAAATTCGGTGGTGGTAAAATGGACAATCGATGGGGTAAAATGAACAAGTCGTTAAAAGTTATATAACAGCATATTATTTCTATGTTTTCAATTACAAACTATCAAATTTCATACGAAACCTTTATTTTGTTGTTTTCAAACTTTTAATACAAACTATGAAACACACTTTAAAAGTTATTGTAAAAATAGTGTAAAAAACAAGCGCTGTTTTGGATGAAAATAATATATTGTTGATATAAATATATTTTTTATAGCGAGAGACGAACCAGCCAAGGGCTGAAAGCCTCTCAAATAAAGATAAATCAATCAATCAATTATTTTTTATAGCTTTTTACTTTAACAATCTCACGATATGTATGACGGCTGATGATTCAGGAGTTTGCAAAAAAAAATATTGAAATTTTGGTGAAATTTGAACCGATTGTCCATTTAACCCCCACGGCCTAATTATGTAAAAATTATTTCCAAAACTTCTTTTTTTAACAAAACTAATATTTTTTTTCGGTCACATATAGTCTTCTTCGTGGTCTTTATTGGTTTAGGGTGTAAAACTTGTAATAATTTGAAAATTACTTACGAGATAATCTTAGCAATGATTAGCAAATTTTACATCATTTCCGATTTTTCACATGATTTTTAAAGTTTTTGTCATTTTGAAAAAGTTTATTTGACTTTAATGTTCAAGATCAGCAAAAGTATAATGATTCATGCTTAGGCATAAGCATAAATCGTTAAAACATCTTGAAAAACTATAAAAACCATTAAATTGCACCCTGTTCATTTTACCCCACCTGTCCACTTTACCCCCACCACCCCTAATGTGTAGCAAGCACACAAAATTTTGTGGGGGTCCCTGCACCTTGCATTGGGGTTACCTGTTTAATGGACTTTTACACCCGGAACAGGTGATTCGTAGTAGACGTGTGCGCCGCCGCGCCGCGCCGCCGTCGCCGACGATTTTTTCATGCCGCCGCCGCCAGCTAAATTGACCCGGCGCGCCGCTGTTCATATTTTCCCACGCCGCCGAACAAAATTTCCCACGCCGATGAGAAAACGACAAAGATTTTTTTCTCGCCAACCTGTTTAAATATGATACCAATAACAGTGGTAATTTTTAAACAGTTTCTAGTTTTTTCTTGGCATATTTTTCTGAATCTTCTTCTTGTGAATCTTTTTATTTTTTGTGATTTCATTTTATGATTTCTTACAGCAATACTGTGAAGATCCTCATTTATTCTTTTTTAAGTTCTTAACGAGACTCTTTGGAAAGCCATAATAAATTATAAACAAAATTCTTGACGGTATTCTCATTAGGTCCCTAAAAATATTCTCCTACATATTCTTTGTATATCTCTTGGAAGATTTTCATTGCAATTTACGAATGACATTCTTGGAGGCATATATTCCATGGAATCCTAAGATATGCCTATACAGGCCCCTCCAGAAATTTCACCAAGAATTCTTCTAGAAAAATTTCCAGACTTCTTTCAGAAGTTTCTCCAAGGATTCTTGAGAAAAAAATCCGAATGTTCCTATGGACATATTTTTAGAGATTCCTTAAGTTGCTCCATAAATTTTTCAAAGAATTTCTATGGAGGATTTATTAGAAATTTCATTAAATAGGTCACGTAAAAAAGGCCCATTCCTCCATAGATTTTTCTATAAATTTCTCCATGGAGTGTCTCCAGGAAATTCTCCAGAAGTCCATTCCATAATTTTGTTTAGTGATTTCAGTAGATATTCTTTGTGATCAAAGTCATATAGAGATTCCTTTATAAGTTCCTCCGGATATTCCTCCATGTATTTTACCAGAATTTCCTCCTGAATTTTTTCCAGAGAAACCATTAAAATATTTTACTCGGATTCTTTAAGAAATTTGAAAACATCTTCAGTAACAATTCCAAGAAAGTTCAACATAGGGGAACTCACCTATTTTCGGCCGTTTTGTTCTCTTCATCATAGAGTTTTTTTAAACCTATTGAACTCAAAATTGGCCTCAAATCATTCCCAATCAAGCTGAATTATTCGACCAAGTTTCAAGCATTTTAGCCGCCAAAAAACCCCTCATGACGAAGAGAACAATCCTGTCGATAACACCCTTGGTCATCCTATATTCCTTTTGATATTTCTTGGAGCTTTTGCAGTTAAAGTATTTCTCCAGACATTCTTTCAGGGATGCCTTCAAAAATATGTTCATGAATTCCTCCTGGAATTATTTCAGAACATTCTCCATAAGTTTTGGTAAGAGATTCCTCTAGGATTTTTTTTATTTCTTTGTATTTGTGAATTTTAACTTAATGCTAATTCTTCACACATTCCTCTAGGAATTTTTCTAAATATTGCAGGAATTAAACGGCTACGCAGTCTTCAATACGGAAAACGAAGTTTATTGTTTGCCCGACGTTTCGACACTGCGATTTTGTGTCATCTTCAGGGGTAACTAATTGTTCGTTTTTGGTCGAACAATTAGTTACCCCTGAAGATGTTACAAAACCCCAGTGTAGAAACGTCGGGAAAACAATAAACTTCGTTTTCCACATTGAAGACTGCGTAGCCGTTTAATTCCTGCAGTAAACTTCTCAGTCGATCCGCCAAGAGATCTAAATATTTATTTATAAATCCTTGTAGGGATTCAATCAAGGGTTTCTAAAGTAGAGTTTTCAGCAATTCTTTCTAGAAATATTTCCCTGGGATACTTTCACATAATTTTTCAGGGAATCTTTCATTAATAACTCCAGGGATTTCTTCAGGAATTGGAAAGACAAATTGTTCATAAATTCCTCCAAGGTGTTTTTTCATAGAAATTCTTCCGTGGGCTTTATCTAAATCATACTAAGAAATTCCTTCTAAAATATCACTTAAGACTCCTTCAGAGTATGTCATGGTTGTTACTAAGAGATTAGCTCAAACATTTTCCATGTTTTTTTTTTATTTTCATAACTTTCAGAGAATTTTCAGAGGTTCTTTTGGTTCCTTTGAGATATTCCTCCACAGATATTTACAGAAGTATTTTATGAAATAACATATACCATGTTGGAGTTACTCTTCGAAGGTTACCTGAAGAAATTTTTAAAGAAATGTTTAAAAATTTCCTGAAGAGATTAAATTTTATTGAAATTATTTAAGAAACACTTATTGGATGAGCTCCTGGAGAAGTTTCTGGGGAATACCGGGAGGAATTCCTGAGGTTTGCCACAAGAAATCAGTTAATTGGATGAAGTAACTTAATTTCCCCAACAGAGGGGTAGAAAAAAAACTTCTGAAATGGCATTGGAGGATTTTTAGTACAATTTTATTACACATTTTTGGAAAAATTCAAAGAAAAAATCCTGGAGAAGTTTCTGAGAAAATCCTTGAAGGCATTTCTGAAGGACATCCTTGAGAAATTTCAAAAATCATGAAGAAATTTTGAAGAAGTCCTTGAAAAAAAAATCTTCAGAAATTCGACCAAATGTTGCAGACAAAGATACTATGTAGAAAATTACTTGAACAAATATCCTAATGAATTTTTGACATACTTCTGGATTATTGAAAGAATTTCTTGCACAATGTCTGAATGATATTAGTGGATGAAATTCCCTGATACAATTTCCCTAAAGGAACTTGTGAAGTAGGATGCCTGTATCAGTTATCGCACAACCTAAGGAAAATAATTCATACAAAAATAAGAAGAAGACCGATGAATGTCGTCGATATGGCAAATGATTGCTTAGTGTCTATACTTTACAGGAAAAATAAAGAAAAGGAGCCAAAACTACTTTTAGTATTTATTATGACGTGTGCCAATGAAAGGAACCCTGTACCAGTTATGAATTGACCACAACTGGTACACTATGGTTAAAACGAGTGCAAGGAAGCCAAAATTATAAGAAAAATGATTTATTTCTAGATTAATTTTAGCAAACTGATTGCAATCATCTTTTGTGAGTGTGATCTTTTGTTCACATTTTTTTCTTGTTGATTTTTATCGTTAAATGGTGAAAATCAACTATGGCGAATTTGAGGTACTATAGCCATAACTGGTACACTAAGCCTATTCATAAAGGAATCGTCAAAAAAAAAAACGATATATATATGTGATTTTATTTTTCAAGGAATCTCTGAAGCAATGCGCAGAAATCTGTAAAATGCTGTGCAGTAATTCCAAGAGAAATTTCGTGAGATATTCCTGGAGAAACGTTGATAAATAAATCCTGAAGTGATTTCCAATGGTACTCCTTTAAAACAAAAACATCTGAAAGAATACCTGAAAGAAAGTTTTTTTAAATCTCTAGAGAAGTCTACGATCCCACTTGTGGATGAATATCTGAGGATCTTCTTGGAAGCTCCCTGAAGGAACTTCCAGAAGAATCTGTTGAGAATTTTCTGGTGAAATTTCTGAAGAACCACCTGAAAGAATCCCTAGAGTAATTCCTGAAAGGAACCTTAACAGAACTCCAACAAAAATTTCGTATTTTAACATGACAACACTGGTCTAAATTGAGTCTTAGAAAAACAATATCCTTAGACGAGACGTGCGACGATGTGAATTTCTATCTAGAGGAATACTTCATAAATTTCCTGGTAAACGTCCTCAAGGATTATCTCTTAAATTTATAGTTTATAAGGATAAGGATAGTTTTTATTAAAACCACTGATTTACATACGTTTAAACCTTTCACAAAAAAAAATTGATGAAAATTGTAATTTAGGTACAAGAAACGAATAATTCTGTATTGACGTTTTTCAATGACTGGAAATTGCACTTCATTGAAAAATATAATAAAAAATTTGGTCAAGCCGATTACGCCGCCGCCGCCGCCGCCGAATAGGACGTGCGGCGTGACGCCGGCGTCGCCGCCGCCGCTGCCTCAAATTACCATACACGCCGCCGCCGATGAAAACTGCTTCGGCGCACACGTCTAATTCGTAGTGCTTTTCTAAGCCGGCAACTACACGGGGTTTAAAAATTAGATATAATACTAATTGATTTTCATAATAGGGGTACCCACTGAACAGATTAAATTGCTGCGTAAGCCATGATTTTCTGCTTATTTGAAATGTTTCATGATTTTGCGGATGAAATTATCAAAGATTGCCTTGGTGATCGCGACGTTTAATCAGTTTAAACAGTTTACGCTGTTAAGTGAATTCCCCTAATGTTTTAAGTAAGATGAAAAAAAATCAAAAATAGTTGAGAAAAAAAAATTCAAACATATTGTAATATGCAACCTCTACGTTTCCTTAATAACCCGTAGGCTACGGGGCTTACAACAAAATTTCAAACCGCTGCCAAAGACGCAAACATCAATATTTTTCAATGAAATTTTGAGGTTCACTTCACTATTAGTTGTGGTTTCAGTTATGCTGGGAGCCACAAAAATTGAAGCCACGAGGACAGTTTTATTCCGGTGGAATTATTTCGTGGAAAACATGATTTTTCTAACAAAAACAGTGTGTTACCATCAAGTTTTTCTTATAGTTAAATTCTGTATGCTTAAAACCTGCCATAGGACAGAAAAATCTACTTCTAGCGTGCCCCAAAATCTTTTACAAGCGCATAGAAATTAGTCTCAAAATTAAAAATATTTTGGAGGCCTGGAAAAAGTTCTACACCACCTATATACTTCTTAACCCCCAGGCCTGACGTAATATACAATAATACATAGAACTAACAACTTTTCAGATGAATTCATTTGAATTCCAACTAATGGGGCCTTGCTAAAAAGAAGGTTATGCAATTTTTACCCCTCCTGACCCAGACGTCCACCGGAATAAAACTGTCCTCGTGGCTTCAATTTTTGTGGCTCCCAGCATAACTGAAACCACAACTAATAGTGAAGTGAACCTCAAAATTTCATTGAAAAATATTGATGTTTGCGTCTTTGGCAGCGGTTTGAAATTTTGTTGTAAGCCCCGTATCCTACGGGTTAATTGGACACTCCTAGTTCTGCCTGCATTCAAACTTTGATTTCAAACCATGGATCAGTGCACCAATATTTTCCAAAAAATCAAACCACGGATTTATACCTTGGTTTATTTTTCGATTCATCTCATAGCATAGAACAGCATCAATCATAAATATTGAATAAAAAATAATGAACTGTTTCTCGAATCATGGCTGAATATCTATTGGAAATAATGTGAGGTTTCTTGTTCGTATTTTTGAAGATATAATGGATAAATGATCAACTTTGGGTAATGGTTTGTAAGTTTCATGAGGTAATTCTGAGTTATTTCACTGAAAAGAAATGTTAAAAACAGGCTCAAAATGTCTAGTAACTGATTGAATAAATTTTAAAGGGAATTCCAGAAAATTTCGGGGAAAAGCCTATACGATAAAATCAGCTTAGATATATAATAAACGATTTAGGCACACGTTTTCATTATTTCTGCAAAAAAAACAAAAAATACTTAATTTTGCACAAAAAATATAAATCAAAAAATCTATGGACACAATTTTGTTAGAATGTTCTATAGAAATTTAATCAGAATTACAAGTTAACAATTACACAAGTTTACAAAATAAAACGAAAGTCGTGAACTTCTGTCAAAATTTTAAAAGCACAATTTAGTGCTGATTTCGAAACCGGCCTTCAAAAAATTTAAAGTAGAACAGTTTTTGAGCTTTAGCTCAATATCGAGTTTTGCAACTTTTTGAAAAATGTAATTAACTAAAATTCAAATATATTGCGTTTTGTTCAACCAATGTTAAATCTTTTTCCATAAATTAAAAGCTGAATACAATACCATCCGATCATCTGAATACAGGTTTTGCGTCAGATTGATGAAATTCAAGATTTTGACGAGTTTTAGGGACGATCTTCTTAAATTTTAGCAAAATTCCCATCATTTTTTGATGAAATGTATCTTAGCTTCCGGGTTTCCCACCAACTATCCCATTACTCGGACTACGTAATCGAAACGCACAACTGTAGTTTAAACTCTTTATTCCGACCGAGTGCCACCAACATGGTGCAACGGCAAAAACAGACTGAATAGTTCAATACAGTTCAACGATAGAATCATACAATTACAGGGGTGCTCAAATTAAATTCCACATTCGGCCGTCCTGACCACCATCAGTCCCTGATGGTGCATCCTCGCATTGCTTGAACGTCGCGTCGTGGTTGTCATCTTCACTAATGCCGTGCTTCGAATATTTACGGGTTGCAGTTCTCCATACACCACACATGATCAGCCACTTCATTAAACTGCTTCTGATTGTAATGTTGGACAGTTTACCCAAGTAACCACAAGCATTATAACATTGCACGAATTAGACTGAATATCAACCTTTGCAATGCGAAATGCAGTAATTCCACACTTGTCATGCAATAATCCTTTAGATTGGCATTATCAATGTGATGATGCATTGCATTTTTCTTTACATTCGGGTTTATTAAAAGGTGATATAAGATAATTCAATAATTCAACACTGCAAAAACTGAATAAATGCAATGTACAAACTAGCAAAGTTTGCTCTAACAATACAATTATAAAAGCTTGACTCTAATGGTAAACAAATGAAATCAAGAAGATTGAACAACTTTACGGTCAACTCTAGCGGTCTTCAACATTTCTGGTTCGACTCCCGACCAACTTAATCCCCGTTTGAGCCACCGATCGACGACAGCAAAAGCTATTTAGAGATGAACTTTTCTCTTTTCTGTAGGCTGAAATCACATGCCAATAACGATAGAAATCACAATTAGCATATGAGCAATGTGCGAAGGGTGTTTTAATCGAGGTTTTTATTTTCTTATGTTGATTAAATATCTTCTAAAATGCATTATATAATTTTCAGTAATTTATCGGAATGTGATAGTTTACTGTATTCTATTACATATGACATAGTCGTTTTACCCTCTATTACAATTATTGAGATAGAAGAACATTTTCCTTTTAGTTAATGAAATATCTGTTGTTATCACTGCAGCAGAAACGGTCCAAGGTGCCAGCGCGTATGGAACTCATCTAGCGGTCTTCAACACTTCTGGTTCGACTCCCGATCCGACTACAAAAAAATAATGGTTAAAACATTAATGTGTGAGGGCATCAGTACCGTCGATAACGAAACGGTGCTAAAAATAGATTTTTGTTTTGGTTTTTCGTGTTGCACGTATCAAGCATGTCAAATGCAAATGTACAGCACATGCATTTATATTACTTTAGCAATGGCTGTCAGCGTGCTGCAATATGTGGCACTAATTTGATTTTAGTGGGGCCCTTTTCGACTTTAATATTGCTTCAATGGGGTGTTTAAAGTAATGCAGCATTATATTCATAATTTTAATTATCAATATATGGCAAAATTGATGCACTTATATACGGCTTCGTGGTTACTTGGGTATTCACAATCTTCGAATAACGTTTTCCATAGTGCCAACGGTTGCCTTCGGATGCGTTTTGCTTGTGTTTGTCCTTAGATTTCCGTTGCAACCACTGCTTTGAACTAATCCCGTTTGAAGTATCAGTGAGACACTTCTTTAGCGTCAAATCATTTCGTTCCTCGCTCGGCTTTTGCTTGTATTGAGTAGACCCGCAAATCTCATTCATCTGATTATCGTTTATTGTTTTGTTCACATGTTCCACCTGCGTGATAGCATCATTGTGCACTGGATGCTTTTGTTTTTGGATATCTGCTACAGCAGCACTTAATTTGTCTGTTTGGCACTTCACATCCCATAAATCTTTTCGCATTTCAGTCATTTGAAACGTTAACTTAGCTATTTCCGAATTTACGCTTATTAGATAATCCGTCAAATTGGCGCACAAAGCAGTTTGGTGATACAGAGCCGACGCATCTCCTTGATATGGGGAAGCTTCACCCCACCAGTATTTAAACGCATCCATTTCACCAACTATATTCCACTTCACAACACGTCTTCGAGTACGTATCCTGGGCTATTGGTTCCCGGACGAGCCCCCAATTTCTTAGCTTCCGGGTTTCCCACCAACTATCCCATTACTCGGACTACGTAATCGAAACGCACAACTGTAGTTTAAACTCTTTATTCCGACCGAGTGCCACCAACATGGTGCAACGGCAAAAACAGACTGAATAGTTCAATACAGTTCAACGATAGAATCATACAATTACAGGGGTGCTCAAATTAAATTCCACATGTATTTTTGTCAATAAGAAAAAAAAACAACTCAAAAATTCTTTCTCGACGTTTATTTGACACATTATATGTAGGCAAGCTACAGTAAAAATTTCAGCTTAATCGGAGCATTGATTACGGAGAATGAGATGTTTGAAGTGAGCGACTTTGCCTAAAAATAGAACAAAAATCGATTTCAAATCATCAACCTTGTATGGAAAGTCGAAAAAATTTCCGCTCTACAGTAATTTTTTTCTTTCGCGTTTTCGAACTCAGGGCATGATTCTACACCAAAAATAATCATCAGCTTACCGAGTTCAAAAATGCTGTAAACTAGTGTTATTGGTGGATTTTACAAATTTCCATAAATTACTCCACTGTTGGTTCCAGAAGACAACCATCGCAAATTATTTGCCATAAATAACAACCACGTATTTCGTCAATATTGCTGTTGCAGTATTTGTACATCTTGTAAAAATGTGTTGCATTCATTGACTAACTTGGATCAACAAAGGTGAAATTGTTCACAAAAAAACTAAACGCCACTTTTATTCTTATATTTAAATTTAATTTTCTATAATAAAAATCCCTTTAGGCATCAAAAAACCTTATATTGCGTCGCGCTCCACAGTCTTATCTGGATTAACATTTGTACAAATTACAGCATAAAACACAACCTATAATGGTTGTGATAAATTATAGTATTTTTAACCCTAAAAGGGATACCTGGGGTCCATTGGACCCCAGGCGCCTTTCAGAGCTCGTCTTTGATGGAACACACTCAGTGAGGTGACGAAACTGAGGCCATGAAGGTATCCCTTTTAGGGTTAACCATAAAATAGTAACTTTTTTTTGCTGGAAGAATTTGAAGAAAAATTCAAACAGTCTTCTAATAAATGCAGTATTAAGTTTGAACTGCCATAAATCTCTTCAAAGTTACAAAATCTGCGTCAGAAATGCATGTGTAACACAGTTCCAACCAAATCATTTGATGCAGGCCATAGGGGAACTTACGCATTTTTTGCAGTTTAGATTTCTTCGTCATAAGTTTTTTTAACCTGTTCAGCTTATAGTTTGTATCACATTTTTCTCAAAACAAGCTGAGTTATACGACCGAGTTTCAGGCAGTTTGGCCTACAAAAATCCCTCATGAAGACAATGAAGACAAGAGAACAAACCTGCCGACCTTTATTAGACCATATTTCGATTTAACATTCAAAACTCCCAGATGTCCTGTTAATGACCCACTTCTAGTTCGTTGATTTTTCGTCGCATTTCAATTTTCACTCCTTCCAAAAATCCCGTAATGATAAAAACAGAAGCCGCTTAGCGTGCAACCGAAGCGATTAACATGATTAACAGCTCGCTCTAGAGTACCTACCTAGTGGCAACATCAATCCGCAATCATTTCCAGATGGCCATTTGCGTCATTTCCACCGAATTTTCCCGAGCGTGCCTACCCACCTCGTCGTGCCTCATCTGTTCTTGATTGGCATCCTTCCCCGCCGAGATGCGACGCGACTATGGCGGTTCCAAGAATGATGATAATAATTGCTGTCAATTTCTTATCACGGTGATAATCAGGGGGCTTTCTTTTCAGGGGTTGTTGCTAATGCTTGTTGGAAGTTCGTGGCACATTCGCCGCCACTGCAGCCACCCAACAACGCCTGGCCTGGGCGCCAACAAGGAAATGGGGAGTGACACAAAGTACTGTGCGCTTGACAGTGAACAGACTCCGGGATGCCGGCCGGGGGAAGCGGGGTTTCTACCCGGTAATTGGATTGGTACTGCTGGAAATTTTTCGGCAACCCACGTCAGTCCGTTGCAGGGCTCTGTCCTGTGCGTTAGGAACGCAACGCACGGTACCTCCGGCCTGGCTGCCGTAATTCAATTTGCAGATGATTTACCTTGCTCTTCATTCGTGCATATCCTGTTGAAATATCCTTAGTTTGGAAAGCAGGGCAAAGACGGCTCCCTAATGACATCTACATTCAAATAGGCGAAACTTGTCCAAATTTATTTCACCACACGCATAACAGCCGAGCCGTCCGGCGTGGAAAGGGAACGATCAGAAAATGGATAATGTAATACGCAGGATTTGAGGGGTGTGTACGCGTGGAATGGGAAAATTGAAGAAGGAAAAAAAATACGGCAGAAGCCAATGTATGGAATATATAAATGTAGGTATTAGCCCCACCTTAATGCGTTGGGACTCACCCTCATTTTTTTTTGCTTTTCGGTTTTTATTTCGTTACCGTACACGTGCAGTTATCCTTTTTGGTCGTTGCTCGTTATTTCTTCGTACTCGCAACCATTCCATACGAGCAATTGTGTAGACTGATGTTGTTTTGTAATCGAAAAATAAATAAGATGGTTTTTCGATTTGGAAAACAGGGAAACATAAGCAGTTTCTTTCTTATTCAAAGTCTCGCGATTGAATGGCTTGTAAGCTGCATCGTGTCTTACAATGCTGCATTGGAATTTTGGAATTTAATCCTCGTACTAACACAATAAACAAAATTTGGTTTGTGATGATCTACAATTCGCTCCGTTGAATCTACCCACCATCAAAACACTAGGATCTATCTGAGAGCCATACACGGATCTACTTCACTATTCCGCACTAAAATGGTCTCGAATGGGCGGAATTACAAGTCGTATCGTGTTATCGGACAAAGCGAAACTTTTCGACCCTCTTGGGTTGATTGGCGTCTGCACCTGTTAGTAGTCAGGATCTGGGAAACCGAACAGCTACCGGAGGAGTGGAAGAAAGGGATTCTCTGCCCCATCAACAAAAAAGCGACCATTTGGAATGTGAGAACTTCAGAGCGACCACCGTTTTGAATGGTGCCTACAAAGTGCTATCCCAGATCATCTTCCGTCGTCTGTCACCTAAAACGAATGAGTTCGTGGGAAGTTATCAAGCCGGCTTCATCGACGGCCGGTCGACAACGGACCAGATCTTCACCGTATGGCAAATACTCCAGAAATGCCGTGAATACTAGGTCCCAACGCATTACCTGTTCATCGACTTCAAAGCGGCATAAGGTAATTCATGTATTTTGGACAGGCTGAGGACAACGTTTTTTTTATTCTTAATCACTTAACCTAATTTACAGCTCTATTGTCCACTGGGGCACTACGTGAGCAATTTCATTTGACAGCTGCACTTACATTTTGTACAGCGCCTAGATTATATTCTACTTTATCGAACTGGTTGCCTTTCTGCTGCTTTCACTTTTTCTACTTTATACCCAGTAGAATGATGAGCACAAGGATGATGACGGATGGCCGTTGTTCCTTTCCAGTCCGATTGGGGGTCCATTATAAGTAGCAGTTCGCCGATGTCCAGGTATCCGGGTCCGTTTGAGCCATGGGGCTCAGAAGAGGGTCAGATTTCAGTTGCTCTCGGGGGAAAAGCAACTGACGAAAAATTGCAAGTGCCGGGGCTGGGATTCAAACCCATGACCATCCGCATATGAAGCGAACGTGTGACCAACTACGCCACGGGCCCCGGCTAGGAGGACAACGTTGCAACGTTGAAAAAATCGTCCCCAAGCTTTCTTAGAAAGCAATTGATTATTTTGCAAAGTTCCTAATACGCTTGTAATACGATTATACTCAGCGTTCCTGGTGACGAAAACCTTAACGAAAGCATTCAAGCTGAGAACATCACAATTTCCAATCGCCTGTTAGAATTGCATTTTGGACACCGAATATATGTTTTGGACACCCTCAGGTATATATGATTTGGACAGGGCAATTATATCAATGTTTAGCCATGAATACTGCTAGATCATGGAAGTAGCATAAATTATCAAATATTTCTTGCAAATAATCAAATTTCTTCGCATAACAGGTATCTATTTTGATAATTATTACAGTTTTTGTTAAAATCGAGGAAATATCGCCAGACCCACAGAATACGCCTCCATATATGCAATCGCACAGCATCCCCATGTAGTTCGGCATATGACCAAAATATATTTACAGTAGAAAACATGTAATGTATTATGGACATTAGTATGGGACTCGCTTATATGGAAAAAAATAAATCCTGGCTCCAGTCGACTTTTTTGATCCCATTCAGGTCCCATTTGAACTGTACAAAATCTCTAATTTAGCGCACGCGGTTCAAAGTTTGCATAGGATTTACTATGGGAAAAGTGACACTTTCAGATAAAAACCCAGATTTATCCACCTAGTGATGATAGTGCCTTTCTCGTCGAATATGTACTCATGATCTTTCCGTCGACGCAATCAATCTTGCCTTAGAGTCAGTGGTCAGCCCCAAATCTCTGTGCTTTGGTAATGGACGAGAAGGGGGAAATGCTCATAACAGCGATCTGGGACTGTACCACCTACGAATTTCTGAATCATGAGAATACTTTATCTAGAAAATCAAGAATTTTATCAAGGTCATCATCGAATTGGGGCACTTATTCCGACGTTATATTCAACGTATGGGCAGAGCTGAAAGTATCAGTCCTTTCAGTTGACTGCTTGACCACCTTCACTGGAGACTGATTCATACCAAGATGACAATTTCTAGCCAGGCTTAAACTTTTTCCACAGAACACTTTGACAAAGTTTTATCTGCACATTTTATGCTATATTTTATTATCATTGGTTGCAAAATTAATGTAGAATTTGTAATGTAGTAATTTGAATTGCCAATGCTATATCACATTCAAATATCAACCACATTACAGAGCTCGCCCTCCAGCCGCATCAAAATTTTGCGTAGTAATTTTAGACGCAAATAAAGATTTAAAGGAATGTTCCGGGCTGATGCGCTTTAATTTTAATTTTTTCATACAACGTTGATCCATCCTTCTGTAAATTTACGTCTCAGGAATCTAAAATGGTGTGATTTGATGAGATCGCTTTAGTTTTTTAAGGTTTTTGGTTCTTTTACACATATCTATCGCTTGCATTCATTTAGTTCACTTTCGTAATTTCGCTAAAGCACCCAACGCTGCTTCTGAAACACCACCGGTAGCCTCTTATGTAATCTGAGTATATTTTATATTGCTTACGAGAGCCCCGGAAATGATTCCGTAACACTACCGGTATATTCAAATGTGATCTGAGTTTATGAAAACTGTTTATCAGGTTACCCGGAACTAAAAACACTACCGGTAGTAACTTCTGTGGACTGTGCCTATTTTCTTATCATCCACGCATCAGGTTACTGACAAAAAGCGATTTGGTGTACCGCAAGCATGGGTTTGATTCACTTTTATGTATGTCCACTTCCAGTGGGACACCCTTAATCGGTTCCGGAAAATTTACATGGTTCACTTTTACATTTGACCAATTCCGGTGGGACACCTGAAACCGGTTGTGGAATACTATCGGTGGTCTCTAACGTAATCTGAGCTGGTTTTCTTTAAAACTTTTCATCAGCTTATCGAAAAAACCTCGGTTTGATGAAGCGCATGCAAGGAGTTGGGTTCCCTTCTACATTTGACCACACCCAGAGGGACACCGGGAACCGATTCTGGGACACTACTGGTTTTCCCAAGCATGATCTGAGATATTTTTTCTTGGTAACCGTTCATCAGGATACCTTAAAAGCCATTTGATGTGTCGCGAATATTTTTTTGGTTCTCTTTTACATTCGGCTACTTTCAGCGAGATACCTCAAATCGATTCCGGAACACTATCAGTAGTTTCTAATGTGGGCATAGCTTATTTTCTTGCTGATCGTACAAGTTATCGAAAAGGCCATGATTTGATGTGTCGCATGTATGAATTAGGCCACTTCCGGCGGAACACCAGGAACCGGTTCCGGGATGCTACCGGTTCAGATATGATCTGAGACTATTTTTCTGCTTACCGTTCTTCAGGTTATAGAAAAAGCACCGAATTGATGTGTCGCATGCATGGGTTTGTTTCACTTTTATATTTGGCCACTTCCGGTGAGATACCCGGAACCGGTTCTGCAACACTACCGGTACAGATATAGTCTGCGACTATTTCCCTATTTATCGTTCATAAGGTTATAGAAAAAGCTGTGATTTTATGTGTCGCATGCATGGGTTATGTTCACTTTTATATTTGGTCACTTCCGGCGGGATACCCGGAACCGGTTCCGGAACACTACCGGATCAGATACGGTCTGAGACTATTTTCCTGTTGACCATTCATCAGGTTACATAAAAAGCGGTGATTTGATGTGTCGTATGCATGGGTTTGTTTCACTTTTACATTTGGCCACTTACAGTGGGACACCCGGAACCGGTTCCGGTATGCTACCGGTTTAGATATGGTCCGAGACTATTTTCCTGTCTACCGTTCATCAGGTTATACAAAAAGCTGCACTTTGATGTGTCGCATGCATGGGTTTGGTTCACTTTTATATTTGGCCACTTCCGGCGGGACACCAAGAACCGGTTCCGGAACACTACCGGTTCAGATATAATCTGCGACTATTTTCCTGCTTACCGTTAGTCAGATAATCGAAAATGCCGTGGTTAGATGGGTCGCATGCATAGGTTTGTTGCAATTTCATATCTGGCCCTTTCCTGGGGTACCGGTCCGGAACACCTAAATGGCCATAACTCCGGAACGGCTGGACCGATTCAAACCATTTTCAATAGGAAACAATAAGAAAATACTCCGCGTTGATTGTAAACAAAAGCGTTGAAATCGGATGATATTTACTATCCAAAAGAGAGGTGACATTTTTGTACACATACACACATACACACGCACACACATACATACACACACACACATACATACACACAGACATCATTTCAACTCGTCGAGCTGAGTCGATTGGTATATAAGACTTGGCCCTCCGGGGGTTCTATCAAAATTTCATTTTTTATGTTCATAGCCTTTCGGTACACCTTGGTGTACGAGAAAGGCAAAAATCCCAGAGGTCGTCTCTTGTCTCCTTAATTCAAATCGATCAATGCTTCTTGTAGAAAAATCATTTATGAAACTTTCCTTCGAAGACCGCAAAACAATTGAATGCATGTGGAAAAAGTTATTGATTTGTTACCGATTAGTGATCCAACGAACGGCTTTTTGTTTTATTTTATCAGCAGCACTGCTGCTGCCGTTGTTGCATGGGGTGGCGGGAGGCATCACCACCCCCAGAAACAGCAACAGCCAAGGCAGCAGCTACAGTGCTGCTAATAAAACAAAATAAAAAGCCGTTCGTTGGATCACTAATTGGTTAAAAATCAATAACTTTTTCCACAAGCATCCAATTGTTTTGCGGTCTTCGAAGGAAAGTTTCATAAATGATTTTTCTACAAGAAGCATTGATCGATTTGAATTAAGGAGACAAGAGACGACCTCTGGGATTTTTTATCTGAAAGTGTCACTTTTCCCATAGTAAATCCTAGGAAAACTTTGAACCGCTTGCGCTAAATTATAGTTTCACCGATTGCGCTGAAATTTTGCACAGCTCATATGGGACCTAAATGGAATCAAAAACCCTAATTAATCCACCTAGAGGTGATAGTACCTTTCTCGCCGTATATGTTCTCACGATCTTTCCGTCGACGTAAGTCAAAGTGTTCCTGAAACCTGATATTTTTTTAAGAAAAGCAAGCATTTTATCAAAGCCATCATTGAATTGACTTAAAACTTATTGATGGCACATACTCCGACGTTGTGTTCAGCGTAAAAGCAGAGCTTAATAATATCAGATTTCTCAGTTGACTGCTTGAGTACCTTCACTAACATTGGGAGCTGATCAATATCAAGACGATACTAACAAGCTAAGATATAACTTTTTACACATTCACAGATCACTTTGCGGTCTTCGATAAAGTTTTTTTCTGCACATTCTAGGTTATATTTTATTGACCGTTAAAAACAAGAACGTAGTGAGTATCGTGAGACGTCTGTTTGTATGTGGGTTTAATATGTCAAGATTTTGTTCTCTTACACATATTTATCGCTTGCATTGATTTTATTTACTTTCGCAGTTCCGGCGAAGCATCAAACGCTGGTTGTGCAACCCTACCAGTAGTCTCTAATGTGGTATGAGCCTATTTTCTAGTTAACCGTTCCTCTGGTTATTAAAAAAAAGCCGTGATGTGATGTGTCGCATGGTACATTTGGTTACTTTCCGGAACAGGTTCCGGAGCACCACCGGGTCTCCCAAATATAGTCTGAGGCAATCATTGCTAACGTACATCAGGTTACCTAAACAAACCACGATTTGATTTATCTTATGCATGGGTACAAATCACTTTTACATTTGACCACTTCCAGTGGGACACCCAGAACTAGTTTCGGGACACTACCGGTTGTCTAAAATATGGTCTGAGGCTATGATCTTACGAATCGATCATCGTGTTATCATAAAAGGGTCTCCAGTTGGCCTAGTGGTTAAGGCTATGAATCGCCAATCCGGAAACGGCGGGTTTGATTCCCGTTCCGGTCGGGAACATTTTCTCGACTTCCTGAGCATAGTGTATCATTGAACTTGCCTCACAATATACAAATTCATGCAATGGCGGGCAAAGAAAACCCTTCAATTATTAACTGTGGAAGTGCTCTAAAGAACACTAAGTACCACCACAATATCTGTAAGATTTGTGTTCAAAAACAAATCATACAATCTAAACAAAACTAAAATAGAGTTAGTTTATCGAATTGAAAGTTTACACAGGTAATTTGACAGCAATCATTGTCGAATTAGCGTGGTTTTATGGTACGACACGCATGAATTTGATTCAATTTCACATTTACAACTTTCGGTTCACATTTTACCACTTACCGATTGTCCCTGATGTGGTCTTAGACTAGTTTCAGGCAAATTATTAGTCAGTTCTCCTAAAAAGTCGCAAATTGATGTACTGCATGTATGGGTTTGGTTCATTCGTGCATTTCGCCAGTTCCGGCGAGGCACTCGAATCTGGTTCCGGAACACTACTGATCTGAGACTATTTTCTTGCTGACCGTTCTTCGCGAAGAAGCCGTTATTTAGTGTGCTGCGTGTATGCGTTTGGTTTTTTTTCTACTTACCACTTCCGTCGGGGCACCTGGAACCGGTTTCGGCACACTATTGGTTTTCCAAAGTATGGTCTATGATTTTTTTTGTTAACCGTTCATCAGCTTAGCTAAAGAGTCATTAAATGTGTCGAATTTATGGGTTTGGTTCTCCTTTACATTTGACCACTTCCGATGGGGCAACCGTAATCGGTTGCGGAACACTACCGGTTGTCGCCAGTATAGCCGGAAACTTTTTTTTGTCAAATCAATATGCCTTAAAATCCGCGATTTGATGTGTCGCTTGCATGGGTTTGGTTCCCTTTTATATTTGGCCATTTCCGGCGGGATACCCGGAACCGGTTCTTGATCACAACCGATTCAGATATGTTCTGAAAATATGTTCCTGCTTACTGTTCATCAGGAAATCAAAAAAGCCACGATTTGTCCCTTGCATGGGTTAAATTAACTTTTATACTTTGCCATCTCCGGCGGAACATCTGGAACCAGTTCCGATATGGTCTGAGAATGCTTTCCTGCTTACTGTTCATCAGGTTATCGAAAAAGCTGTGGTTTGATATGTCACATGTATGGTTTTATTTCAATTTTATATTTGGCCACTTCCGACGGGACACCCGGAACCGGTTCCGGGACACAACCGGTTCAGATATGGTCTGAGAATATTATCCTGCTTACTGTTCATCAGGATATCAAAAAAGCCACTATTTGATATGTCGCATGCATGGGTTTGGTTAACTTTAATACTTGGCCACTTCCGGTGGGACATTTGGAACCGGTTCCGGAACACTACCGGTTCCGATATGGTCTGAGAAAGTTTTCCTGCTTACTGTTCATCGCATTATCGAAAAAGCCGCGGTTTGATATGTCGCATGCTTGGGTTTAGTTCACTTTTATGTTTGGTCACTTCCGGCGGAACACCCGGAACCGGTTCCGGGACATTACCGGTTCAGATATGGTCTGAGACTATTTTTCTGCTTACCATTCATCAAGTTATCGAAAATGCCATAGTTTGATGTGCCGCATGGATGGGTTTGTAGCGTTTTCATATCTGGCCCCTTCCTGGGGTACCGGTCCGGAACACCTAAATGGCCATAACTCCGGAACGGCTGGACCGATCTGAACCATTTTCAATAGGAAACAATGGGACCAGATTCCGCGTCGAATGAACCGTCGGTCAATAAAATCGGTTGAGGTTTACTGTCAAAAAGTGATGTGAGTTTTTTTGTACACACACATACACACACACATACACACACACACACACACACACACACACACACATACACACACACAGACATCACCTCAATTCGTCGAGCTGAGTCGATTGGTATATAAGACTTGACCCTTCCGGAGGCTCTATCAAATTTTCGTTTTTGGAGTGAACATATAGCCTTTCGGTACACCTTGGTGTACGATAAAGGCAAAAAGTCAACTGGAGCGAGAATTTGATGTTTGTCCCATACTAATGGACATCATCTATTTTAAGTGTTCTAGATGAATGTTAAGAGCTTGCATGCCTAATGCTTCTTTATTGAACATTTTTCATTGCACTAACACGCAAAAACGGCTACGCTCAAAAATGTGTTCGGCCTGCACATTTTTAGTTAACATCCATGCCGCACATGACTGTGTTGGAGACACACTTTTTTTTTTTTAATTGCTCGTACGCTCACATGAGCATGTATTTTGCAATAATTTCGACATGGCAACCTCACTGGGTTTATAAACCACCTTCAAATACCGAAAAATATTGATATTCTACAAAAATGTGAGCGTATGAGCAATTTTAAAAAATTTGTGTTCCAACACAGTCCCTGTGCGGCATGGGTGTTACTCAAAAATGAGAGTTTTTATTTTAGAGAGAAGGCATTTAAATTTCTTACAATTATTAATTCAGCGATTTCAAGGTGAATATTGGGTAACTCTCGCTGAGACCGTCCCACTGTTTACACCATGTCTTCAAAAATGTTTAAGGTAGCGACTTTCTGAAAGTCCCCCCCCCCCCAAAAGTAAGAAAAATGCATTTGGTTAATCAATTTGATGGACCCCCCCCCCCCCCTTAGTTAGAGCCACAACTATTTTTGCGGACCCCTCGGTTTTGATCAATTGTTGGCTCATTTAAACCGTTATAACTCAAAAGTTTCTCCGAAATCCACCTCATAACAAAATGTTGTTGAAAAGAGGAAAGATAGAGCTACTATTTACAGTTATAAAAACATGGGTCGGCCATATTGATTTTGGCCGCCATATTAGATTTATATACCAAAACTGTTTTTTCACCATGTTGGCAACCACCGATTTTCGACGCAAAATTTTTTGCCACAATCGAAAGCGGGGACATTTTTACCCAACATATCAAAAATTTAGAGATGTATCTTTTTCCTATCAAAAGTTATCTGCACTTTTGTAAATCCTTCCTGGCTTTCCTGGGAAGCTGACTAAACTGATTAAAGCTACGATGAACGGTGTACAAAACTGTGGAAATGATTCGGGTGAATTTTCCAGTTCATTCGAATCTTGCCGGGGACTGCGACAAGGTGACGGACTCTCATGTCTACTCTTCAACATCGCTCTGGAAGGTGTTATGCGACGAGCCTGGGTACGATTTTCACAAAGTCCGGTCAATTTGTATGCTTTGCGGATGACATGAACATTATCGCTAGGTCTACCTCAGAATCTTACTGACGGCTGCTGCATTGGTCCAGGAGAGTGTCAATTTGGTAAAAAATCAATAACTTTTTTTGTGATGAGATATTAATGGGGTGTCTTCGGCAACTTTTTTTATGCATTTTAAGATGCATCTTATGTAGGGGTCTTCCATATTTTAAGTTCATTTTTGTGAAATTTAAGACACGAAACTTTTTTCTGGTGCATTTTTTGAGGACAAAATTTTCTACAAAAATATAGCCCAAAGTATGCCAAAAAACTTTGCTGAACAAACTTATATTTAATTTTTCCATTTTCATTGAGTTTTGGAGCGGTTTTCATGGGTAAAAACCAGTTTTCGGCCCATAACTTTTTTGGGTGCGATTTTCGAAGCCTTATGGCGCCATCCACAAACTACGTAACGCTCTAGGGGGAGGGGGGAGTATGGCTGAGCGTTACGGTCCACAACAAAAAAATTCGGGTTTTCATACAAAAAAGCGTAACGGGGGGGGGGGGGGGGGCGTTACGTAATAAATGGATGCTACCTATGTTCTAGACAAATGTTTATGGGATGATTTTGCAACTTTTTCTCGAAGACGACCATAAGCTATTTCGTCACTACTGTGAGTTATGCGCATTTTTAGCTTGAAATATTGCTATTTTGTGATGCGTGATGCGTGTATCTCAAAATGGCGCAAACATTTTTTAAATCTTTAAAGGTGACACTATTCTACTAGTATTCAACTACATTTTCAACGATCAAGATATTTCGTATTACCGAAAACGATTACTTGAGTTGACATTGATTTGCCTCTCTAAGTACTCTGTTTACGATATTAAGTACATCTACCAACCACCTCCGGTGGGGTGATGAAGTAATAATTTAACTAGTCGTTCAAATATCGGGTAAGCTTATAATTTAATAAAAAATAACAAAATTTTGTAATAAAACAAAATAAATAAAGGCCCTCAAGAAGGCCTCATACCGGGTCGAAACGTAGGTGAAGATAAAAAAGAAGTCGACGCAAAATTTATGACTGAGAAGCCGAAACCTACGTTGAAAGGAGAGAGGGTCAGAGGCACGCCCGTGCGCAAGGGGGGGGGCTTTTTTGTTACCCCCCCCTCCCCTTACACAAGTTTCATATACTAGGCGCCCATACATCTTTTATCGAAAATGCCAAAAAAGGGGCCATCCCTAAACAACGTGGTCACTAGGGGGAGGGGGGGGGGTCTGCCGAAAGACCACGAAAAGCCACCTTTGTCACCAAATCACGTGGTTTTTATATTTAGTGTTTTATTTTTCCTGTCTGATCCAAAAGCATAAAATCAATTTTTATTCAACTGACTATGCTGGTTATTTCTGTCCACAGCACGAAAAATTATGTTGTCCATCTAGAGTCCGTACGAACAACCCACCTGTATCTTAGAAAAAAAAATAACGTCAGTCGCGCGGTTGGCTACCACAGCTAATGCTGAGTATTAAAAGAGACATTTTTTCAACGTGTTGTAAATTCAAAGAAACTTTTTCTTTTGTGTTGAAAACTGTTTCGCTTTTTTCTCATGAATATTGAAAGTTGCATATTTACAAGGTCAGGTACAAGTTCCAGTTTGCCTAAAATTCTATGTCACATATTTCTCTTCTAGCAGAAACAAAATTATATGATTTGAATTCAGGAAAGGAAAAGCTCCATTGATTTTATTGACGATAAACACAATTCAACTATTATGATACCACTGAACATCACCTTCACCAGCAAACGTGGCTGATCACCAAATCAGACTATACCTTAACAGATCATTTATTTTTACATGTTCTGCTAATGTTAGAATGAATTCGCCTACTCTCCCGTTTACATTATCCAAAAGCTGCCTCCTTTTTCTAAGCCTGTTATCTCTGTAATAAATCCAGCTACTTTCTTACAGTGAAGTTTAACACAAATTTTCTTCTTTAGCCGCAGGAATTTTTTTTTGCATTGTTTAATATGCGTATTTTGTGTGGCAAGCACAATGATACACTGTGCTGTTATTGTACTGTGGTTATTTTTTATGTGTTTTGAAAAAAAAAATCGCATATAAAAAAAACACGTGGTCACCCCTGGGGGGGGGGGTGGGCGGTGTCAGCCTAAAACCACGCAAGACCACGTTGGGGAAGGGGGGTCTAAAATTCCAGAAAAAATGATCACGTGGTTTATGGACAGCCCCAAAGCCCTCCCTTTACGCCTTTTCTGTGCACGGCTCTGGTCAGAGGCATTTCAAGGGAGTTTGAGGGAGGGGAAATAAGCGTCGTTTCCAGGGCTGTAAGGGAGCTTTATAGGCTCTCAGGTAAACTTCATGGGGTTTTCAGAGGCGTTTCCAGACGATTCAATGCGTTTCAAAGCGTTTCAAGGTATTTCAGGTTTCGGAGGTGTTTTAGGGGGCTTTTAGGCTCTCAGGTGAGCTTCACGTTTATTTCAGAGGGTTTTCAGAGGGGTTTTAAAGCATCTCAATACGTTTCAGAGCGCTTCAGGACGTTTGAGATGTGTTTTAGGTGGCTTCGGAGGTTCTCAAGATATCAAAGGAGTTCAAAAGCGTTTCAAGGTTAAAAGGCGTTTCGGGGCTTCAGAGGCTCTCAGGTGAGTTTCATGGAAGATTTTGGATGCGTTTCAAAGCATTTCAAGACGTTTCTATGCGCTTCAGGGCGTTCCTAAGGCGTTTGGAGAACTTCTGACCCTCTCTAGTGAGTTTCACGGGAATTTCTGGAGACTTTATGAGGCGTTTCATAGCGTTCAAAGGCGATTAAATACGTTTTAGGGAGTTTGAGGAGGTTCTAGGAGTTTCAATGCGTTTTACTGCATTCAGTAGGTTTGCGAATGGTTTGGGGGCTTCAAAGGTTTGCATATGAATTTCATGGGGGTTTCAGAGGCGTTTCGAAGCGTGTTAAGGCATTTCAGGAGGTTTCAGAAGGGTTTTAAGGGGCGACTCTCGGCTGAATTTCACGGAAGCTTGATGAGGGTTTTAGAAGCGTTTCAAAACGTTTCAAGGCGTTTCATGGCAGTTCAATGCGTTTAAGGGCGTTTCAGGAGGTTTCATGGATTTTTTAGAAGGATTAAGAAGAGCTTCAGAGGCTTTAAGGTGAAGGTTGGAGGTTTCAATGCGTTTCAGGGCATTTCAGGTTCTTTCAGAGAAGTTTTTGGGGACTTCACAGGCTCACAGGTGGATTTATTATTATTCAATCACCTAACCTAATTTACAGCTCTATTGTCCACTAGGGCACTGCGTATTTATTTATACATATAAAGTCAACAGGTAAAATTTTCACCCCAATGACACAAGTAATGCAAATACAAAAATACAGCTAATAGTTAACAAAAACACGCTTAAAACTACGCTTATTGACCTCACGTGATACATTAAAAGCGAAAAAAAAATAATAAGTATTAAACAAACGAAACATACCTATAACGAATATGCTCGTGAGCGCTGTAGTTGGTGCTTGCTGACGAAAGGTTGAGGAACGGATGAGATCTCAGACTACGTCGACGAGTGTTAATATGCAGCATTCTAAGCAGAGTGGGACAATCGATGTTACCTTGCAGGAGATCTCCAATAAAACTGACTTTGGCCACATTGCGTCTTGCACTAAGAGTTTCCAAATTGATAAGCTGACAGCGACTCTCGTAGCTTGGCAATACTAGAAGATTCCTCAATCTGAGATGACGTAGCGCAAAACGAATGAATTTTCGCTGAACTCTTTCGATGCGTTGAATATCGTTGCCGTAATAAGAGGCCCAGACGAATGCCCAGTACTCCAGGATGGGCCGCACAATTGAGCAATATAGCGTCTTCCGGCAGTAGATGTCCTTGAACTTTTTGGCAAAGCAAAAGAGAAAACCAAGTTGCGACGATGCTTTCGCCACGACATAGGCGACGTGGTCATTGAACGTCAGTTTCGAGTCAAGCAGAACTCCTAGATCCTTGACTGTCGATTCGCGCTTCAACTGGACACCTTCCAAAGCGTAGTCAAAGGGGAAAATGGACTTTTTACGGCCGAATGAAATGACAGAGCATTTCGACACATTTAGTGACATCCGATTTAAAGAACACCATACGGCAAAAGTTTCTAGCTGTCGTTGCAGAAACACTGCGTCTTGATGTTGCTTGATCACGAAATACAGCTTCCAGTCGTCAGCATATGAAAGTTTCAAGCATTTGAGGATGGAGTTGACATCATTCATATACAACAGGAATAAAAATGGTCCTAGATGACTGCTTCCAGCAATTGGGGAAAACACGGGTCTCCAGGGAAAGGTTGAAAACGGTTGTCAGCGGCACGGTAAGGGCACTCAAACAACGTTTAATAACAAGTGAAGGGATGCCATCCGGACCAAATCCGGTGGAGGACTTCAAATCTGTACCGGCGGCAATTACGGTATCGTTGGTGATAGCTCATTAACGAAGACGCTACTGAATTGAAAATGGAACATGTTGACTAAAGCGGTAGTAGTATCAGCTTCATGGAATCCACCTGTCATCGTGGACGGCAAACCAGATTCTTTCCGTTGTTCGTTGACGTGACGCCAAAAGCTCTTGGGTTTAGTTTTCAGCCGGCTTTGTAATAGACTTAGATGGGCGTTATAGAGGATATCGTTGAGGTGCTTGTATGCAGTATTCGTTTCCAGATAACATGCTCTCGTGGTGTCCGTACGGAATTTACAGTGGCGCCTCAGAGCTGCTTGTTTAGCTCTTTTGAGATTATTGAGGGCAGCATTCGACCAAACTGGTTTAGCTGGCACCCGCTTAGAAGAAGCTGGAACAAACTGGTCGATTGCATAGAGCAGTACTCCGGGCAGAGTCGAAGCGGCGAGGTTTGCATCGGATTCACTAAGAATCTCATTCCAGTCTATGCGTTCCAGGAATTTATTCATTTCATCGAAATTAGCTCTACTGAAATCATAGGAGATACTTTCAGAGGTTTCGTGAAAGCAACGATACGTCGATAACCAACTACGGGAATTGGAAGCTGTACAATGTACATACACTTTGTACAGCGCCTAAATGTATTCTATTCTAATTGTACTACATCGCACTGTTTGCCATTGCGCTGCTTTCACTTTCTTCCCTTTCATGGTAGAATGATGGGCACGAGGATGTTAATGTGTGGCTGTTGGTTGTTCCTGTTTCCAGTCCAATTGGGGGTCCATTATGGGTTGCCGTTCACCGATGTCCAAGTATCCGGGTTCATTTGAGCCATGGGCACAGAAGAGGGTCAGTGTCAGCTGCTCTCAGGGGGAAAGAGCAACCAACGAAAGTGCCGGGACTGGGATTGAACCCATAACCATCTGCTTATAAAGCAGACGTGTAGCCACTACGCCACGGGCCTCAGCGACAGGTGGATTTAACCGATATTTCAAGAGGGTTTAGGAGACTACGTGAGTTGAACCTCATTCATAATTTATGTAGATACAACTAATAGC
Organism: Aedes albopictus; assembly: GCF_035046485.1. Lineage (NCBI taxonomy): Eukaryota > Metazoa > Arthropoda > Insecta > Diptera > Culicidae > Aedes > Aedes albopictus. Next base: position 440,545,515 of record NC_085137.1, on the reverse strand, counting down.
TCTAGTAAATTCGATGACCTTTACTCAAGGGATTTCTTGGAGACTTTAAAAAATCACTGTACTCGACACTTTATAGGGCATTGCTATCTGAGGCTATGTGAGTATGTACAGACAACCAAATGCGTTGGTAGATTCGATAACCTATACTCAAGGGAGTTCTTGGTGGCCCTCAATACATAAAATAAACTCATCACTTGACAACTCACAGTTGCATAGGGCTGTACAAGCAATACATTTATTCATAAAGCTATAATAGATCACTGATCAGGCTAGTAGATCAGATAGCCTAAACTCGAGGAAGTTCCCGGATCCTCTTAAAATTTTAACCCTCAAACTGTTGCTCGAAAAGATCATCCTCAATAGAATGTTGAAGCATACGGAGGGTTTAAATGGAGTCTCCAACAACCAGTTCTGGCTTCTGGAACTGAAAATCGACCGTAGAACCGCCAAGTTAGTGTTCCAGGGGGATTCACTACTGCGCAATAGTGTCTCTGGATGTGAGGAACGCTTTCAATAGCGCTAGTTGGGGGATTGCCGGGTACCTGTTAAAAATTATCGGAAGCTACTACCAGAATCGACTACTAGTTTACGAGACAGAGGTTGGTTCGAAGTGCATTCACATAACCTCAGCAGTCCCGCGAGATTCAATCCTGGGTCCGGTGTTATGAAGGTTTTGCTGGGGTTAAAGTTCCCGGTGGGAATGGCAATCGTGGGCTTCGCTGACGACATTACGCTCGAGGTCTACAGTGAATCGATCGAAGAAGTGGAAATGACTGCTGCCCTCGATCGTAGTTGTGGAGGCGTGGAGGAAATCCAGGAAACTGGAATTGGCTCACAAAAAAACTAAAGTGACAAAGAGTGCTTCGAAATGCGCGTTACAAGAGGCATACACAGGACTGCCAGGATGGCCTCCATGATCAAATGGCAGCGCGCGTGGGACAGTTCCTAATGCCGCTAATAAAGTGATGAACATGCTGCTTGCCTTACAGAAGCGCAGCTCTTCTTACCTGTCACTGTGAAATCGCTGTTCTCCCCGTAGTTGGTTATCGACCATTTCATAAGGATAGTCGTATCCTAGCAAGAATTCCACGGAAAGATAGGAATGGATGTTACTATGTAAGGGATTAAAGACCTCATTGGGGTTTTTTATTGCTTCAAGTACGTGAAGTACCAACAGTAAGCGTAACCCAGCGGTTATCAACCTAACTAATAAAACTGGACTAAAATATATTTCAATGAAGTTAAAGGATTGAGAATTGGTCTAGTTTTTTTAGAGTTACAAGCATACAATTGTTGGGTACAAGAGTGGAACAAACAACTCTTAAGCAAACTTTAGCTTGAAAAACTGTTATTCAGCTGGTTCTGTTACTTGGGAAAAGCTTTAAACAAAATCATACTTTACTTGGATGATTATTTTTTAGGGCATTATGAGATTTAACCATGCTCAAACCCCAACTACTTCGAAAGGTTTTGCTGTTTTGATTTCTCCCCACATTTCGAATGCTAATCAAAGGCTTTTTCATATCCAAATCTCCCCAAAACTTACATCATTTGCATGTTTCAACAACAGCCGGACTTATTGAATGCGAAAAATTCTAATTTCCCGCAATAATCCCTCAGATGTAGATCTTTTGAAGACATGCATCTTTTCTGTTTCCTTCTTTCAAGGAAAAAGTTCAAGCAACAACAAGGCTGGAAGAAAAAAAAATCGTCGACAGCCGGCATGTTTTTCATTAATCTTGACGTGCTTTCGAATCGCGTTTGCCAGCAGCACTCTCCGCATCATCGTGAAAGGCCCAACTTTTATCTTCTGCCTACCTACCTACCCAGGTTTTTTTTTTCGGTTGGTCGGTATCCGAAAATCCCTGTTCGCGATGGCTCCCACTTGGGGGATGGTTCTCCTGTCCCCCAGCGTCATCGGTGGATTTGTGAGCCAAGGAATAAGAAAGGAATTTGTTGACGACGCATATTTATTGTTATAGAAACCGTGGCCTATCTGGCTGAGGCTGGCGATTTCAACAACGGCCATGGCTGACGAGCACCGTTTTGGTCCCTGAGGTGGAGAAATGGCAGCTTAAGTACATTCCTCAGGCGGCCTTAAGAAGCGCTTTATCGTCACCGCAACGCCATACGGGCGAGCTCCCAGAAGGAAGAGCTGGCGATTTTTCTTCGGCGCTGGCAGGCAGAAGACGAACGTTTTCTTGTTATTATCATTTTTTTTTTGGTTTCTACGTAGTTGTGTGTGATTGAAAAGCCGAAAGGTGGGGTCCCTCCAATCTAGTGATAGGGAAGGTATGTGGAAATCCCGTGTCCTTTGGAACAGTCCTGATGGGACGCTTATCTGCACTCGTCATCGTCCCGTAGAAGGAATTCCAATTTAGATGAATCTTTCATAATTTAATTTGAATTTCGGATCTTTTAATATCGGTGAGCTCGCTCCAGGGGGTTGGTCGAATGTTGCACGCTAAGCGAGCTGAAGGTGATTTCTTTAAACGGGGATTCATCGGTTGTAACATTCTGGATTCTGAGGCCGTGAGAACTCATAAAACATTCCTAATTGTTTCCAAATGAGATGACAAATTTGAAATCGATATTCTTCCACAGCCGGGCGAAGATTAGCATACAGATTACACGCCGGCGGTTGCCGCTGCTCCTAGAAAAAAGCCTTCCACAGTCTTTGTTGTGTCATCCAACATCCGCTTCTATCCAGAAGAATGCCTTATCCATATTGAAGTAACCCCTTTCGTCCCGAATGCAAAAGACGCTCGCAACCCTTCATTCAAATTTCTCACGCTGCTGGCTGCCTCCCCTACACGAAAAACAGACGAAGAAGAGTCGAAGTTTCACACGTGACATGCGGAAGTTGATTAAACTCTCTTTCTTTCTATCCTCACAGATCGTCTCGGCTTTTTACCAGGTGATAACCCTTCTTGAATCGAAGGAACGATGAAATAGGGGTAAAATGCTTCTTTTCTTCATTCTACAGACTATGATGGACTTGATGGAATGCTTAAAATAATTTATGGAAAGTTGTCCAGGTAGGTATCTTGTTAAATATTATCTAGACGAAATTAGAACGGGAAAAATGAACAAGATTTTTAAAGACATTCATTCTTTTTTGGAGTTCCGTTCGAGTTAACGGTTCGTTTCACCTAGACAGCACATTTTACACCGAACTCCCCAACTACTTTCTCACACATGACAATGCCGCTTTTTCCATTCACATCCCTCTGAGTCGTCCGTAGTCATCATCAGCGCACAAGAAGTAACTTCCTCAAAGAGATGCAAATCCCCGTTACGCACCGCGGCAGCACTCGTTCGATTGAGGTAGGACCCGGAAGGTAACTAGTGAAGAAAAATTTAAATGAGAAAAGAATGATTTGTCGTTCCTGAAGAACGGATGTATATGCTTCATCATTATCGAACTGTGTGCTACCTGTGCATAATGCCGACACAAGGCAGAAAGGCTTAAAGAAGGCTTGTGCCAAAAAGGTACAATTTGCACTAGCTTAGAGCAAATACGCAATCGAACACAATGCGTTTGAATACGCCAAATGAGAATGAGAATACGCTTTCAATAGGTCTTTGATGTGTTAATTTTTGGCCACAGAGCTGACGTGATGCACCATTCTGTTCTGTTTTGCAGGCACAAATATAGGGTAAATTGCACACCCCGTAAGAAAAGCATGTAGTCCGTGGCAAGATTCGAACGAACCAGACAGATCGTTTGAAACCCGTTCCACACCGTCCATCGTCATTTAAATCAGTATAGTAAGCTTCCCGGAAAAGCTAAACTCGTCCATTTTCCATAGCTGGATGCGGTCGATACACAACTTTGAAATCGATGAACGTGTGATGCGTTGGGACCTGGTATTCGCGGCATTTTTGGAGGAATCGCCGCACGATGGAGATCTGGTGCTTTAATGAGCGGCCGTCATCGGAACCAGCTTGATAATTTTCCACGAACTCATTCACTTTAGGTAAAAGACGACGGAAAATGGTCTGGGATAACACTTTGTAGACGACATTCAGAATCGTGATCGCTCGGAAGTTCTCACACTCCAATTTATCACTTTTAATGTAGATGTGGAAAATGACCCGTTGTTTCCACTAATCCGGTAGCTGTTTGGTCTCCCATATCCGAACTATCATTCGGTGCGGCCAGGTGGTCAACTCTTCGGGACCCATTGTAGTGAGTTCACTATTTTCGACTGTCGAATTTTTACTCTTGGAGGATGGCTTGCCAGTCTTGACAAAAATAAAAATACTGCTATTTTATCTTGTCCCCAGGATAAGATAAAATAGCAGTATTTTTATTTTTGTCAAGACTGGCAAGCCATCCTCCGAGTGTAGTGAGTTCAGCATCCTTAACTTTCCTCTACGTGGAAATAGAGTCGTTATAGCACAGAGAACAGACGTCTATCTTCGCTTTCTGCCTTGTGTAAAACATTGTAACGGTCATTTCGGAGTATGTGGTTATGGTCCCGTTGTGTGGCGCTAGCGTCCCATCACTTACATTGTTGTGTTGTCATTTTAGTTTCCAGTGCTCGCCGTTTTTGGCCGTTTGGCGCTCGTGTCGCTTTGTGGGCTAGTGTATTTTAACGATGAACACTGCCATCGTGGGGTCAAATCGACTTTATATGTGGGGCAGTCTCCGTTGGTGGCGTTGAGGTACACTTAAATCCTTTACACACGATTTCGACGTTTTTTTGTTCGAGCTTAAATGTCTGTTCTCTGTGGTTATAGTGCTCCCCGCTGTACTGACAGTCATTACTCCCACTGACTTGGGCCTCCATATCTCGCCCTTCACACCGTTCTGGTTTTCATCGAAGTGCTCCACATTTCCATCACCCCACGTCCGTTCTTATCCCTGCATATTTAGGCGAAGTCGTTGCAGGATGTGTAGAGCTTTTGACAGAACTTCCGTGTTTCTTGAGAATGGCACAGCAGTTCTATTTCCACTCAATCAGCTTATTCCAGGTAGCGCTCTCTCCGCTGTTGTTTGTATCGTTCCACGTTTTGCCGGGATCCATGCTGCAGCACAACCACACACGCTGCATTTTTCTTCTCCGAAATCGCTTTGCAGTTGCCGTCGAACTATTCGCTTCATCGACCCCGTTGGCTCTTGGCTGCATCGTTGATTGCTGATTCAACTGTACTGCATTAGTTCTCTGCAGGTGTCACATAGAGCTCATCCTCGTCTCTCAGAGTCTATGTCTATGAGCCTATGTTAGCGCCACGATATCTGCTGACGTCGATAATGTCGAGAAGTTCATTTAATATTCATTTATTTACCTAGTATTACATCAAATTCAATATAAAACTGAATCAACCATATTTCTCCACAATACACGGTTCGTGGCCGCCGTTCTCCATCCTCGGTCAGGCCCAATGCTCGCCAAGTCACGCTCCACCTGATCCGACCATCGTGCTCTCTGCGCTCCACAGTCCACGCCTCCTTGTGCAAACCGGATCTGTCGCGAACACCAACTTTGCAGGGTTGTAGTCCGGCGTTCCTGCTTGATGCTGGGTTCGCCGTGAATTGCAGCAAGCTCGTGGTTCATCCTTCTCCGCCACACACCGTTCTCCTGCACACCGCCGACGATCGTCCTTAGCACGCGTCGCTCGATAGGATTCGTTCAAATATTACGTAACGCTAAGGAGGGAGAGAGAGGGTCTAGCGCTCTGTTACGCTTCATACAAAATTTCAAAATCGTCCATACAATAGTTGTTACGTGGGGGAGGGAGGGGGTCTAAAGTTGTAAATTTTAGCGTTACGTAATATTTGAATGAACCCATAACTCCGAGTGCTTGCAGGCCCTCATCGAGCATGGTCCATGTCTCGTGTCCGTAGAGGACCACCGGTCTTATTAGCGTTTTGTAAATGGTGCATTTGGTGCGTGGGTGAATCTTTCCAGACCGCAGCTTCTTCTGGAGCCCCTAGTAGGCCTGACTTTCGCTGATGATGCGCCTTCGAATTTCACGACTCACGTTGTTGTCAGCCGTTAGTAAGGATCCGAGGTAGATGAATTCCTCCACCACCTCGAAGGTATCCCCGTCTATCGTAACATTACTACCCAAGCAGCACCTGCAACATCATGCAGATTGTGGCTTTCTATGCTTTGGTCTAAATGAGTTGCACTAGAAGCACACGAAACTTCCATCTTGTCAGTTGAGTTGCATTTAAACTCCGAATATCGTTAAGTTGCAGCTTTGTTTCATAGGAATTACAAATAACATCGTATTTAACATCGATTTATGGAGGCGGAGCTTACATATTACTCGCAAGTGATAATACAGTCAGCTTACATTAAATGTGTTATGTAACATGCATGAAACATCTAACTCTGTTTTGTTTGTTCAGATTAGGTTCCATATGCGTAACAGAAAACTTGACCGTCTATTCATTTTGACAGTTCTCTAACTTGTGACAAAGAAGGTGCAATAAAGTAACAAGTAACTTCAGTAGCTTTTATGGTGTGTTGAGCATCGATTCTCTCACAGAGCTTTTGGTGTAATATGTAAGGTGAGTAGATAATACTCCTGGTGTCCATGGTTCGAGTCTGGACAAAATCTTTTCCCAACTTTTTTTATCATTCCTCCTCGTTTATGTTGCATAAGAATTCAGAATCTGCGCTTTTTGGGTTTCAAAGAAGAAGCAATTGTGTTCTGTCGTCCGTAATACGGACAGTGAATAAATTGCACTAAGGTTGCTGTTACTGGATTAGCAACAAGTCGTGTTGCTTGGGTACCCAAACGGATCTGGTCGTGTTCGGTTGTGCCTACCAGCATGTACTTTGTTTTTGAGGCATTCACCATCAGTGCAACCTTTGATACTTCACGTTTCCGGAAGGTGTACAGGTCTGCCACCGTTCCAAATGTTCTGGCGACAATGTCCATGTCGTCCGCAAAGCACACAAATTGACCGGATTTGGTGAAAATCGTTCCCCGGCTGTTGAGCCCGGCTCGTCGCATCACACCTTCCAGAGCGATGTTAAAGAGTAGGCATGAGAGTCCGTCACCTTGTCTCAGTCCCCGGCGAGATTCGAATAAACTGGATAGTTCACCCGAAACCCTTATGCAGGTTTTCACATCGTTCATCGTTGCTTTAATCAGTTTAGTCAGCTTCCCAGGAAAGCCGTTTTCGTCCATGATTCTCCATAGCTACGCAGTCATTTATTGAACAAACGATGTTCTTTATTTGCCCGACGTTTCGACACGGGGATTGTGTCTTCCTCAGGGGATACTGTAATTTTACATATATTCTAATTGTTTGTGTTTATGTCTAATTGTTTTAACTTACAATATTTGTGTCGTTATTTGTCCTATGTTTGGTCTAACTATAACTGTCGGGTTTAGCGGTTTTTGGTACATGCTGTAAGGGTCAAGTTTGTTATAAAGTGGAAAAATTAACATTAAGTTCACCTATTAAAAATCTTACACTTTGAAATTTCTAATTTTTCCCGCACAACTTGTACTTCTCAATGGCGCAATTTTTCTAATTTCTAGTCCTTCTTTCTTCTATCCTACGGACTGGTTAACGTGCCCTATCGGTGTTATTGATTCCCTCTCATCTATGCTATCGTTTCTCGGTGTCTTACGCTCCCTTCTGCTTTTTATGTCGTGCAACACTGCTGCGTATGTCGTACTCAGTCTGTCTATGTCGGTTCGTTTATTAACTGTGTTGTCGGTGTTCGTGATGTGACACATCTCTAAAAATGGAAGTGTGGATTGTTTGTAGCTATGGTCAATAATTTGTGTGTGTTCCTTGACCCTTACAGCATGTACCAAAAACCGCTAAACCCGACAGTTATAGTTAAACCAAACAAAGGACAAATAACGACACAAATATTGTAAGTTAAAACAATTAGACATAAACACAAACAATTAGAATATATGTAAAATTACAGTACCCCCTGAGGAAGACACAATCCCCGTGTCGAAACGTCGGGCAAATAAAGAACATCGTTTGTTCAATAAATGACTGCGTAGCCAAACATAATCAATTCCACCAAATCAGTCGATTTATCATCAGTATTCTCCATAGCTCTGCGCCGTCGATACTGTCGTATGCCGCTTTGAAGTCGATGAACAGATGATGCGTTGGGACCTGGTATTCACGGCATTTCTGGAGGATTTGCCGTACAGTAGAGATCTGGTCCGTTGTCGACCGGCCGTCGATGAAGCCGGCTTGATAACTTCCCACGAACTCATTCATTTTGGGTGAAAGACGACGGAAGATGATCTGGGATAGCACGTTGTAGGCAGCATTCAAAATAGTGATCGCCCAGAAGTTCTCACATTCCAAATGGTCGCCTTTCTTGTGAATGGGGCAGATTACCCCTTCCTTCCACTCCTCCGGTAGCTGTTCGGTTTCCCAGATGTTGACTATCAGCCGATGCAAACAGGTGGCCAACATTTCTGGGCCCATCTTGATGAGATCAGCTGCGATACCATCCTTACCAGCTGCTTTGTTGGTTTTGAGCTGGTGAATGGCATCCTTAACTTCCCTCAGCGTAAGAGTTGGTTCATGTCCGTCCTCCGCAGCACTGGCGTCGTCGTTTCCTCCATTGTCGTGGTCTCCCGTGCCTACGTTCTCTACGCCATTCTGATGCTGATCGAAGTGCTGCTTCCACCTTTCGATCACCCCACGTTCGTCAGTCAAGAGGCCTTCGTCCTTGTCCCTATACATTTCGGCTCGCGGCACGAAGCCGTTGCGTTGAACTTCTGGCATCAAACCATTGCCATCAGCCAATCAACTACCATTTTTTAGAATTCATATGTGCTGCGTGAAGCAAGTAATCGTTGAAGGTCGAAACTTGGTGCATTATAACCTAAAATAGAACAAAAATGTTATAAAATCTAGCAAACTCTCCATTTTTTCGACCGCTGCTAAACTTGCCCTTGTTTGTGTTTGAAAAAATAACACGCAAATCACCCTTGGTAACAACACAATGTAGGGGTAGTGGGCAGTGGGCGGGCTCTAACTATCACAACAACTGACCGTATGACGTCAAGCGTTGTCAAGATTCTACGGGTTGCTATGAAAAATAACAGACCGCGCACTAACACAAGCAAAGTACTGTGTATTACACAAAATGATCTCTTCACCTTACTTACATCACATTGAATCAGAACATGGTTGATTTGTGACTCCGTCTACTATGGTGCTCTCCAGGAGTAATTAAAAAAAACCCTAATTAATCCACCTAGCGGTGATGGCGCCTTTCTCGTGCCTTCGAAACCCCATTTCAATAAAGCTAAAGCGAAATGTTGATGTATATCGCACTTTCATACAATTAACAGAAATCCATTTCATGATATCAGAAATCATATCGTTTATCTAGTTTTTAATGTTTAAGAATCAAACTCTTAAGAAAAAGACGCTATCTTGAATTTGAACCCATCATTTAGGATTTAAGATTGCCATCTTGAATGTTCTGGTCGCCGTTTTTGGAATCCAGACATCATTCACATACCAAATATACCAATAATGCATTGTTTCAGCCCCTAAAACTCCATTATACAGCCGCGATTTTGAATTCGGAGCCGCCATCTTAAATTTTAGATCGCCATCTTGGATATCCTGATCGCCATTTTAGACTCTGGACCCATACCAAATATACCACTATTGCATGGTTTTAGATCCTAAAACTTCATTAATCAGCCGTTAGAGCCTAAATATCCATCAAACATCTTGAAGCTGAAGCCGCCATCTTGGATTTTAGATCGCCATCTTGTACATTCTGGTCGCCATTTTCTGACACCGGACATCTTACCTATACCTAATATACCCATATTGCATGGTTTTAGAGCCTTAAACTTCTTTAAACAGACGCCATCTTGAATTTGAAGCCACCATCTTGGGTTTCAGACCGCCATCTTGGATATTCTATTCAACATTCTAAGAGTCCAGACATCTTCCCCATATCAACTATTCCGATATAGCATGCTTTAAGAGCCTAAATCTCTATTAAACAGCCGCCATATTGAATTGTGAGCCGCCACCTTGAACATTTGGCTGCCATCTTGAATTTTGGGCCGACATCGTGGAGCTTCTGGTCTCCAGTGTTGATTTCCACACTAAACTCGCCAACCATGCTAAAGGTTACAAAAATCGCGCAGGTTGATGTATCGCATGATAGGGCTAGTTCAGTTTTATATACGGCCAGTTCTACCGGTGCTGGTCTGGATCACTGAAATGGCCATAACTCGTGAACGCCTTGGCCGATCTGGACCATTTTTGATAGCAAACAATTCCGGTTTGATTCAAGCTATAATCCAAAAAATCGGCGAATGGGAAGTGCCTTAAAAGTGAGTGAACTTATTTTGCGCACATGCATACATGCCCATAATCTCAATTCGTTGAACTGAGTTGATTGGGTATATGCGACTTGATCCTCCGAGCCTTTTTTCGATAAAGCGTTTTTTGAGTGAACATATAGTTTTTTAGTGCACTAAGTGTACGAGAAAGGTAAAACACTACTTTCGAGCTTTTTTGCTTTAGTTATCTAACTAAACCAATAGATTCCAAGATCTTTTTTGGTAGCAAATTTAATAATCTTTCAAATGCGATAAGTTAGACCATTTTCAAGTCATAGCCAATTTGAGACAAGCAAAGTCAAAAACATGTAAAGTTCAATCACTACGTAACGGTTGAGATTTGACCATATGCGTAAAACATTTTTTTCGCCGGTATGAACCTGTTTGCTTGCTAACGTTCATAAGGATATCAAAAAATCATAGTTTTGCTGTGTCGCATACATAGGTTCAGTTCAATTGTATATTAAGCCGTTTTCGGAGGGACACCCGGAACTGGTTACGGCACTACCGGCTGTCTCTAATGTGGTCCTAACCTATTGCTTTGATAACCAGTCATCAGGTTATTAGGAAAGCCGTTATTTATTGTATCACATGCATGGGTTTGGTACTCTTTTATGTTTGGCCACATCCGTCGGGACCCCCGGAACCAGTTCCGGACAACTACCGTTTCATATATGGTCTGATACTGTTTTTCTGCTGACCGTTCATCAGGTTATCGAAAATGCCGCTGTTTGATGTGTTGCATGCATGGGTTTGATACTCTTTTAAATTTTGCCACTTCCGGTGGAACATCCGGAACCGGTTCCGGAACACTACCGGTTTAGATGTGGTCTGATACTGTTTTCCTGCTTACCGTTCATAAGATAATCGAAAATGCCGCTGTTTGATGTGTCGCATGCATCGGTTTATATTTGGCCACTTCCGGTGGAACATCCGGAACCGGTTCCGGAACACTACCGGTTTAGATGTGGTCTGATACTGTTTTCCTGCTTACCGTTCATCAGGTTATCGAAAATGCCGTTGTTTGATGTGTCGCATGCATGGGTTTGATACTCTTTTAAATTTGGCCACTTCTGGTGGGAAATCCGGAAGCGGTTTCGGAACACTACCGGTTCAGATGTGGTCTGATACTGTTTTCCTGCTAACCGTTCATCAGATTATCGAAAAAGCCGCTGTTTGATGTGTCGCATGCATGAGTTATGTTCAATTTGATATTTGGCCACTTCCGGCGGGACACCCAGAACCGGTTCCGGAACACTACCGGTTCAGATGTGGTCTGATACTGTTTTCCTGCTAACCGTTCATCAGTTTTTCGAAAAAGCCGCTGTTTGATGTGTCGCATGCATGAGTTATGTTCAATTTGATATTTGGCCATTTCCGGCGGGACACCCAGAACCGGTTTTGGAACACTACCGGTTCAGATATGGTCTGAGACTATTTTCCTGCTTACCGTTCATCAGATAATCGTAAATGCCGTGGTTTGATGGGTCGCATGCATGGGTTTGGTGCACTTTCATATCTGGCCCTTTCGAGGGGTACCGATCCGGAACACCTAAATGGCCATAACTCCGGAACGGCTGGACCGATCCGAACCATTTTCAATAGGAAACAATGGGACCAGATTCCGCGTCGAATGAGCCATCGATCGTTAAAATCGGTCGATATTTACTATCTAAAAGTGAGGTGACCTTTTTTTGTACACATACACACACACATACATACACACACACACACATACACACACACAGACATCATCTCAACTCGTCGAGCTGAGTCGATTGGTATATGAAACTTGTCCCTCCGGGGGCTCTATCAAAATTTCATTTTTGGAGTGAACATATAGCCTTTCGGTACACCTTGGTGTACGAGAAAGGCAAAAAGACAAGCTCTCCATACAGAAAAACTTGTAGTTAGAAGACACAGATTGTTGCTAATTGACAAATTGAGAGTTGAATTTTTGAAAAAAATCGCGTTCTGGTGGGATTCGAACCCACGACCCCGTATTCGCTAGATCGGTGCTTTAACCAACTAAGCCACAGAACAGGTAATAATTATGCGGAATAGAAAGCCAAACTGAACCCGAGGAGGGGTGGGCACAAACGAGGCTGTGTTGTGGATTGACATCTAAGCCGAAAGAGAGATGGTACTTGAAAAAGTGAATGTTCATGGTGAGGGCTCGGGTAATTTTTGTCACTTGGTGACATTTCCGGATCTTCGACATCTGGTTCTCTCGAGAAAGTGACTTGATTTAAATTGCATCTAATCCAGGCTTGTATTTTTTTTGCGAGTTTTTTTGGAGTTTTTTCTGCGATTTCTGCTAGCATTTCTGCTGATGTATATCCTGCAGTTACTTCAGTGATTTTTCTATGAATTTCTTATGGAATTCCTCCAGATATTCCAGAAGATCTTCCTGAGATACTGAATGGGTTTATCCCTGCAGAGAATCTGTCTGAAAATTCCCAAGCATCCCTGAGATTTCAAGTCGGATTTCAAAGACATGTTCCTGGGATAAGTTTTAGGAATTACTTCAAAAAGTCCCCTTCCAAATTTATAAAACGTATTCTATGCGATCCCTCAAGAAGGTTATTCTAAGGGATTTTTCTACATTAGGAGATCCATCAGGAATTCATCCAACAGTATCTTTTGGCATTCTTCATAATGCTAGTTCTGTTTTTATTTTCAGGAATTCCTGAATTCTGAGATTATTAAGGATACTTCTTCGGGGATTTCTCCAGAAGTTTCATTCCAGTATTTCTTATAATGATTTATCTCCGAGATAGGGTGACGAAGGGTATTATCGGCAGGTTTGTTCTCTTCGTCATGGGGGGTTTTTGTCGACCAAATTGCCTGAAACTTGGTAGTATAATTCGGCTTGGTTGAGAAAGATTTAAGGCCAATTTTAAGTTCAATAGCTTTCAAAAAACCTTCTGTGACGAAGAGAACAAAACGGCCGAGAATACGTAAGTTCCCCTATCTCAATACTTCTACGATTCCTCCACATATTTTGTGTTGAAGTCTTCCAGAAATTTCTTCTCTCGAGGATCGTTTTGAGGTTACTACTACACTTAACTGAAGTCAACTACTAGAATTACTGGCCATCTTCTGGAATTATTTTATTTCTTTTTTCTATATTACCGAGATGTTTAGCCTAATCGCCCTCTCGGGACCCACGATTTACTTTCCTTCTGAAGAAAGAACTCACATTTTGCAAGTTTGTCAGAAGTGAGATTCTATCTCAGGTCCTGCTTTATCTATCCCACCAGATCCGTACCATGCTTCTGGGATTACTCCAGTTGATCTTTCTTAAAAAATACGTAGAGGCACTACCGGAGAAATTCCAGAAGGATGTTCAGGAGAAATCCACGAAGGTCTTTGTTGAAGGAGAGCAGAAAGAATTCTTGGAAGAATCTGAGAAAGAACTTTTTGAGGATCCAAAAAGAAATTTATGAGTTCCTGGATCACAAAAAATCCTGAAAGCATCTCAGAAGAAACACTATATAGAAGCAATAGCAGACAGAGCAAGGCTTCGAAAAATCTCAGAAGAATCCAATGATAAATATATGGAGAAATACCAGAATTAATTCCTGAAAAATCCACAAAAAACTACAGGAAGACCTCCAGAACGATCTCCGGAAGAAATCACTGGAGATCCTTCCGAGATTTTATCAGCAATCACTTCATGAATCGTTCTAGCAGTTTCATCGGCGATTCCTCCTGAAGTTTCTCTTGAAATCCCTTAAGTATTTCTTTCTGGGGTTTCTCCTCGATGTTTTTCTGGCAGTCCTTTTGGAGTTTCTTCTGATTATTTTTTTTATTTAGAAATCCCATGTGGAATTTCACCGAAACACCGAAACGATCGCTTCCGTAGTTTCTCTAAAATTACAGAATGCACATTGAATGAAATCATAGAGACACTTTTCCTGAAATTCCTGAAAAACTGTCAGAGGGAACTTCAGTAAGATTAATCCCACTTATATTTTGTGTAATTTATATGTTTACTAGTGACATGGCATTTTTTCAAGTCAAGGAATAAACAACGGTTTTAAAGTTGGGAAACAATAGGTAGACTAAGACAGCACAGTATAGACATTTTGTAGGAAATCCTGAAAAATCTCCAGGAGAAAACCCATAAGAAACTGTTTAAGAATTTGAGATGAAATATCTGCACGAAACCTAAAAAAAATCTATGGAATTTCATACGGAACTACTTCAAGATTTCCAGAACGACTAACGGATAATTAACGCATGAGCCTTCGTGAAGCCTAATATGTCGCAAAACAGGTTCCAATCATAATCAATAGAAGTGGCTAATGATAAAAGGATGCCATTAAGTTAAATTCATAAATTCATAAAATTTGAAATGTCGTGAGCACTAAATGAAATTCCAACCATTGCATACAATAATGACAATTGTCGCAATGAATACAGGTTGCGACGTATTCATTGCGACAATCTATCCAATATTACATACGTATGTACACTACTTTCAAGCGCGGTGTTCTGGTGATCTTGAAAGGAAAAAGTGATGGATAGGGTATGTGTACCATTCCTTGGCCTAATTTGCAAGCCGCCTTGACAATTTTGCGCATAACTCATGAATTAATAGCACTAGAAATAATATGTTGACCCTATTACACACTCTAGGCAATGCATGTTTCACCAATTGGAAGTAAACTTACGTAAATATTCAAGAATTTACTTAATTAAGCTGAAAAGATTCGATGCCATGGTATGCAACGTTGGTCTATGGTACAAAAATTGGCCTATTAGTGGATACAACGTTGGCCTATTGCTTTCCATGCACTAGAACCACTTATTTTCTCATTTTTTCAATATTTCTGCTGAAGTGTTATCTCTGTTTATTCACCAATCTTACTATCAAATTGCATATGCGGAGCCAAATTTTCAAAAAACTATAAATAAATCACTTTAACTAAAAGTCATTCTTAATCTAGTAACGAAAACAACGCAACCCTATTATTGTGTTGTATTTTTACAGTCACCGTACACAAATTCTTTCTTCCTGTTCGTTCTTTCTGGTTCTTACGCAAGAAATGTTGACGTCTTTTTATCGTTGTTTTTGACGTCATTTTACTGATGGGCCAAGATTTGGGTACATAGTGAAAAAAATGTCCTCAATATTCGGCCCACATTCAATTTGTAAAATAGTTATTATTCGTTGAAAACAAATACACAAGTTCAAAATAGCGTCTTTAATCGCCGCATCAAATGTTCAGTTATTGAAAATGCAATTCGAAATGTTCCAGAATCATGCCATTTTTGATCATGTGTATAGACTACCCACTAAGCCGAAAAATCATGGCGTCTACAAAAGTTAAATAAAGTGACATTTTCATTCAATTTTAATGCTCCAAAGTGCTAAAATTGAAACGAAATGTTACAGTTGTTTGGCGCATAGCTTTTCCGATATTTAGCTATGCGTGTTTGTTTGAGTTTTTGGTTTACATTGAGATAGGCCGAACGAGGGGGCTATGCCAACGAAGCATCCCGATACCCTAATTGGCATTCTGGCTTTTATAATCAACGGCCATCTGTTAAACAGAGCTAGAATAAATCTTTTCCGCTCATTATTTGGTCATAAAGCCTGCGCACTTTAGAATCGGCACACTTTTAACCGGCTGCCGCTCAAAAACGGTGTCACTTGGAAAAAAGTGTTGTTAGAAGCAATTGAAGCTTATCTATTGTAGTTTGTAGGAAAAATATAAAATTTGTTGTTTTTATATTTTTAGATGAACTATTGATCTGAATTTGTAAATAGTGCCAGTTTTTTCTGCACACATTGAGCAAACACCAATCATTGTCAGATTCAAGATTTGAGTAGGAATATATAATTATCAAACCCACCAATTACGCAGTATATAATAGTTTTTGGTATTATGATTGTTGATTAAGGGAGGTAAAATATTCCATGAGTGTTTTAAAATTTCCAATATAGCTATGGTAAGCCTTTGAAGGGTTTTATGGAAAATCAAAGACTTGCATAGATATTTAAGGTCAAAAAAGTTGTTTTCGCATAAGCTTTAGTTCGGCAAATACGCATACGGGAAGGATACTATACGAATAGGATTGGTATACAAGAAACCAATGATTTGATGCAGAACAATATAATTAATCGTGGCTCGAAAACTGTATGGACTATTGCTGACGAAATTCATTGGATGTGTTTTGATGGCGTGAAATATCTAACGATTGTTTAAATAAAACTGAATTTACTCAGAAGTTTTTTATTTGTGATCATAGAATCACATCTATAGTTCCATAATCTATATGGTTTTCAGTGTTTTATCCATGAAAACTATCTTATTTTTGGCTTATTATGAGGAGTTAGCCTTATGACTGTTAATTTCCGACTGCTGTGAAGGAAAACTGCTAATAATTCCAAAAATAATCCAGGTTTCGATATGAATTAAGTTGGGCCACTTTAATTGGGGAATTGTAGATCCAAAAACGATCTCAGGAAATATTTCTTCATAAAAAATTAATGTGAGTAAAATTATGTTTTGAATATAGCGTGAATGGCCAATAAGGCTATAAGTTTATTATGGTCTTGTGAACCATATTTGTCAAGAGTTTAATGTCGTAACTTGTTTTGAGCATATGTTTGATGAGTATAATTTTGTTTCTTGTGGAAAAATCAGCCTGTAAGCTGTGAAATTTGAAAATATTGACGATCATTGATTTGTGCGGAACAAAATGGCATGAATTTCACAATCAGGTCAAAATTTTAACTTGAACAAATAAAAACTGATTTTTTCATATTTTCCCTACAAAACACAATAAATAAGCTTCATTTGCTTCTTACAACATTTTTTTCTAGGTTAAACCGTTTTTGATCTGCAGCCGGTAGAAAGCGTACCGATTCTAAAGTGCGCAGGCTTTATACCCGATTTTAGCTGGCTCCATCTGTCTATCTAACTAAAGACCAAGAAGTTGTTTTTTCACAAAGGGCGTATTAGTCATTACCGGGAATTCGGGAGAGGAAATTGGAAACATGAACAAACCTTGTAGAGGAGCTACAAGTTAAATTTGGAACCTACGGTCACACCATATAATAAAGTTCTTCGTATTCTTGGTCCATTTTTTCTGTGAGCACTAAATCGAGAATCTTATGGAGCGACATCACAACTTTCAGCTCAGTGTAGCAATTTATCATCAAAACACAATGAATGCTGACTTGTTGCCTACGTCGTCTACGCACCGAGTTCGGGAAAAAGTTGTTTTAATAACTATGTGAGATTCTTGAGTAATCACAGAAGAAATACTATATGGAGGGATCCCATAAGGAATTGCTGAAAAATATATCATTAGCAGCTACTGGAATTATTCTACTAGGATTTTCAGAATAAAAAAAATCAAGGAAGTTTAAAATGTCGCAAGCCAGTTGTTCCTATCTTAATCAAAACCTGGCCGGATGTTTGGGAGAAACCTGGTGGAAAAAAGATTCAGAATTGTGGTCAGCAGTGCACAAAGTATTTCTCTATGACTTTGTTTTACAAATTCATGTCACACACATTGCAAGTCAGGTCCAAAAACTGAACAAATACTGGTCAAATTAGTGATAAATTACTACCCAAGTAACCATAAGCATAAGCATTACGCCTCAAATCAGCATTGGTAGAATTTTCAAGCTTTAATTCAGCATTAACAATGCAAATAAGCTCATCATCAGCATTCGCAATACATAATAGCATTTGAATTGGATTAATGATGCTGATAAGGCCGTATGCAATAATTTAGCACTGTAACAGAATTTTATGCGCATACAGAGCCATCATCAGTACTACCCAATATTTTGACAAATGATCCATTCACAAATGTTTAAATACAAGATGTTGGATTTAAAAAAATGGCGGCCTCGCAACCTGGTGGTGAAAACGACCAAAATAGAATCCAGTTTCAACTGCCACTCGCATTTTGAGTGACAGTATGAAAGGATAATTCAAATTGGCCTTTTATTACAATACTGTTTCTTATGTATGGCCGTAACTGCAAGGGAGCAGGACTTTCAACATACCCTGAGTAATTAGTTCGAGATGCATGCTAGGAATATCCATCATCACATACCAGGAAGATAACGGAGCAATTATCATAATCCTAAGAAAGAAAATCATGAACCATAACATAAATGCAATGCAATTTTATCCAAACTACTTATTTTTGCCTTTCCGTTGTCGAAGGCCCACATTTTCTTTCACATTTTTCTTTTATTTTAATGACTATCTGTTTGGCTGTGTGCAAGTCTGCGTGTCATGAAGCCCGAAAAATTAGGTGATGAAACTGACGTTTGTCCTAGTGCCGAATTGTAGTACTTGCAGAGCAGTAGATTGGCATTCATTTCTGCATTTTAGCAGCACGCTATATCGTCTTTCCTGGCATTAAATTATCATTTTACCTGCATTTGAAGCAATAATGGAGGAAACCCGTGAGAAATCCCGGAAAGAAACTTGGAAGGAACCCCGGAAGGAAGTCCCTGGAGTAATCCCTTACAAAATCTAGCATTAATCCTGACAGAAACCCCTCCATGAGAGAAAAAAATCCTGAGGAAATCCGTGACGGAAATCCGAAAGCATTTATAAAGATTCCCTGGAAGAATTTCAGAAATAATTCTTTAAGAAATTCCTAAATTAATCTTGTGAGGAATATCTAAAATAATGAAAGGAATCCTGTGAGAAATCCTGGGAGAGCTCAATGAAGAAAGTCTCTGAAGAAATTCCTGGAGAAATCCCCAAAGGAATCCCGTTATACATTTCTTAATAAAACCTAAAGGAATCCCTTGAAAATCTCGAAAAAAATACTTGAAAGAATGCCAGAAGAAACCTGGAATTAATGAATGAATCTCAGGAGGAATCCCAGGAGTAATCCAGGGAACTATCCACAGTGGATAACTGACATTGAGAAAGATTATAAGTGGTAGTTGAAATACGCGTATCTGTCAAAGGATAAACCCCAAGCAGCATGCAAGTCACAAAGAAGTGTCGACAGCGCAGGTTTTTGGTTGGACACGAGTCATTTTCAAGTTATTCTGCCTTTGAGTTAGAATTACATGAATGTAGCTCCTGTACAACAAAAAACCTGCGCTGTTGACACTTCTTTGTGACTTGTGTCAGAGAAGAGAAGGGCATCTCAGAACTAACCGAACACACAAAAAGTGATAAATTTTAGGCGTGAAAATCGACTCGATTTATTTTGTTTCTGCCCATTTCGTTTCCATCGTGTATAAACGTCAAAACAACTGCATGGATCAAAGTGTATTGTTTATTTCAGGTATAATCAAAATTAAATAACAGATGACGTCATATCGATGATCAATTATCCTAATCTTTGAAATTTTGTTTCATAGAGAGCATATCAATTGTTGTTTCGACCACTATTGCAATAATATGGTACACGTACCAAAGATGTTTTTGCAATTGCAGGCTGTTATAAAGCATCATAAAGGTGTTTTGCCAATTTTTCTTAATTAACATAACGATTTTATTACATATTCCCATCACTAATATATCGCGTACCCTATTGACGGTTTTAAGAGATAAGCAACTTTGACTGTGTCCCCGAAATACATTCTAGTTTAACACATTTTTTGCGAATCAGTTTTTGAGTTTGTGCACCTGCCTCCGAAATATTATGGCGCCAGCACCAAACCGAATAGCGACGTTTTGACTAGCGACACTTTTCGACTAGCGACACTTTTTTTCAGTACTGGGTGTAGTGCGCTGTGTGCGTTCAATGTTGCACTATCATATACGTCACTTCCGACGTATGTTGTAAACAACCCAAAATTAAAAAAAAATGTTTTTCTTAAAAAAAAGTTTTATGATTTCATACCGAAATCATAATACTTTGCTTATTCTTGTCAACACGGTTGAAATTTTCCGTGTAAAAAGTGTGACTTCAACCGCTAGGTGTCGTGACCAACAGCATGAACTATTTATCAATTTCTGACTCGGGAGATGACCTTCTCTTCTCTGCTTGTGTGCTGGTTGGGACATTAGGGGCTGGCCCAAGTAACACACTTGCCACAGAAAAGTCACGGCGGCGCAGGTTTTTATTGCGCAGAAGTCACTGTGACTTATTTCTAGTAAGTAAGGTTTTATTTATTAGAAGTGACACAGTGACTTCTGTGCAATAAAAACTGCGCCGCCGTGACTCTTCATGACTTTTCTTGACTAAGGTCTATTCCGTGCTCTTTTGAGGCTAGTTTCCTAGCCGGTAGCTAAAGGGAATTGCTTGGAAGTGATTCCTGAAAAAAAAAATCGAAGGTATATTTTCTGGATACTACAATACTACCGAAACAGTGACATCGTGAAATTTTTATATTTATGCTAAAAGCACACGGCATTTTTGAATTAATGTACCAATTTTCAATCGTTTCTGATACAATTGAATTCTGTATTGTGAAAGCAGGATATATTCCGCGAATATAAACCTTTTATCCTATTGGACATATGCAAATTCATCATCACTACAAGTCAGCTTTCATTCGCGTGGACAAAATTGAGCGGAAATCCTGCCAAAATGGAAATCTACTAGAAATGGCTGCCACGTAAGGGATTTTCCGACAGTCGCGCATACACCAACACCAAACAGACAGGCGGAGAAAGCGAGTCAACTTCCGCGAAGAAGAAGCAGAAGCCCATCATCCAAATGGCATCGACGAAGGAAACTCCCCTGGTTCAATCTAATAAATAATATCTGATTTAAATTTTTATCAAGTCAATTTGGCGCGAGTGCGCGCGTGAATCTCTTTCTCCGGCGTCGTCATCGCACCCTCCCACCGCCACCAGTCGATGTCCTTTGCAAGGAGATGACTCGGAGCTCGACTTCCTTCCGAACCAAAACCCATTGTGAACGCAGCAGCGGGGTTGAGTGAGGGAGTTTTCACATTTTCCTTTGCTCGGCGTGGTTCTCGTCCGTAATCGTAATCGCCGTATTGATTTTCTCCTCCCACCAATATCGCGTGGCAACCTGGGTTTACCTTTGCCAGAACCCCGAATTAACCGGAGTTTTTCTTTTTTTCGAAATATTT
This sequence comes from Aedes albopictus, assembly GCF_035046485.1. NCBI lineage: Eukaryota > Metazoa > Arthropoda > Insecta > Diptera > Culicidae > Aedes > Aedes albopictus. Next base: position 440,524,145 of record NC_085137.1, on the reverse strand, counting down.
GTTATACAACTTCTAGTTAGGCAGCGCTTCCCATGTCATCGTCCTCGTCTTCGTCGTCGTCGGTAGCAGAAAGTCCAGAATGGGCTCACTGATTGGCAAAGTGTGCCAATTGTCATTCCGGTTTCCGCTTTTTTTTATCGAACGAAAATAACACGAGGGGACTTTCCCTCGTTAGCAATTACCTGAGTTCGCTTCTTTTCTCCTGCTTTCACATTCCTTGAAACCCCGAGTCCGCTTTTCGGTAGAAGTTTGTTTGGAAGGGACTCCTTTCTACCACCGTCGAATGCTCGCTTGAAAACTAATTTACTAATCGATTGTGTTGGTGCCTATCGATTATTGCCAATTGACATCGGATCGATTTGCCATTTTGGTGATTCTTTGTTGCATTGTGCTGCATTGTCGACTCGGTACTATGCAGAATGCCTTTTGAAGTTTGCCTTTTTTTTCAGCGGAAGAATTGCATCCCAGAACAGGGGATACTTACTTTGTGAGGGTAGTCAATTGAGATGTAACAATTTAAATAAGCTGGAAGTTGAAATAGGTATGGTTAAGTTTTCATCCGACGTTTTGATCACATTTATTGTGCCTTTCTTTATTATAATTAAATTATTATGCTCCATTTTCTGGTGACGTCAGCCCACAGCATAGTGTTCGATTTTGAGTTGTGTTCCGTACAAATAACCAATTTTTGGAGGTTTAGGTTTACATATTAATCACCATAAACCAATTTGAGCTTAATTTTCAGCTCAATCATTAAAGGTACAATGATGGACAAACGTTGTAATGCTGTAACTATAGTTTGCTTTGATGAATTGAGCTCAATTTTTGACACGTAACTAAAACTATGCTGAATTTTGCATAAACGAAGTACTAAATGTTTTTTTTTTCACAGGTGTGGGCGTAATAAGGCATTAAAAAGTGATCGGACAGCGGCACGCGTGTAATTTAAGGAGAAACATCAGAGAATACAAATATGGCTACAACAATGGTCGACTTGGACCCTTACTCACGTTTTCAAGAGCATCAACCTAAAAAGTTCGTAATCAAAGGCGCTCGATTTGGAAAAACTGCCTCTCATAGCCAGGTTAAACAAGTATGGCTTGGTTCGATGCTTCGTTTACCAGATTTGTGCTTCTAAAATTTGTATGCAAAATTGCAAAGGGATTTCTTGATGTTTCAACGTACCAAACTTTATATACCTCCAAAAAAAGCAAGGAACCAACAATAGCCTGCATTTCGCCCTTGTTGTTTGTTACTAGCCTTTGCAGTCCGAGAAAAACGGTCATTAGATTAATTCAAAATTAATTTTGTTCTTAGGATATGGTGGGTCATAGTTATATTATTTTTATGTTCTAAATTTACATGAAATCAATATATAATAATGCAGTGGCATACGTGGGACCGCGCTTAACTCACGAAAGGAGTACCCGATTTGGATGTCGCGGCCTGAAGGTCCTTATCACCAGGGATTCCCCAGACTGTCTCGGCTACGGAAGTGTTACGAGGCAGGTAACAAGCACCTGTTTTCTTAGGGTGGCTCTTCGCTACGGGACTGATCAGAGCACAAAGATACTAACAATTGCACTCCACTTTTAAAACTATTTTATTTTTACCTTTTTAATGTATGTGTAGCGTGTAAGGTGTAGAGTGTAGGCTGGCCAGCGAGGACGGTCTAGATGTGGGATGTGGGATGCTCGACATGGGCTCGAGAACTCTGATCCAAGATTGCGCTGAATAGCGTGGCTAATTGTTCATTTTGCTGCTATTTCCTGGCTGACTAGGTGAGAATCCAAGCACTATTCATTTCATTTATTTAGTTAACATCAAATACTGAATCAACAATTTGCCGCCATAATACTCGATTTGCAGCTGCAGCTCTCCAACGTCGGTCACGCCCAACACTCGCCAGATCACGCTCCAGCTGGTCCGCCCATCGTGCTCTCTGCGCTCCACGCCTTCTTGTACCAACCGGATGGTTAGCAAACACCAACTTTGCAGGGTTGTTGTCCGGCATTCTTGCAACATGCCCTGCCCATCGTATCCTTCCAGCTTTGGCCACTTTCTGGATGCTGGGTTCGCCGTAAAGTGCAGCGAGCTCGTGGTTCATCCTTCTCCGCCATACACCGTTCTCCTGCACGCCGCCGAAGATCGTCCTTAGCACCCGTCGCTCGAAAACTCCGAGTGCTTGCAGGTCCTCCTCGAGCATCGTCCATGTCTCGTGTCCGTAGAGAACCACCGGTCTTATTAGCGTCTTGTACATGGTACATTTGGTGCTGGGGTGAATCTTTTTTGACCGCAGTTTCTTCTGGAGCCCATAGTAGGCACGACTTCCACTGATAATGCGCCTTCGTATTTCACGGCTCACGTTATTGTCAGCCGTTAGCAAGGAGCCGAGGTAGACGAATTCTTCTACCACCTCGAAAGTATCCCCGTCTATCGTAACATTGCTGCCAAGGCTTGTCCTGTCTCGCTCATTCCCACCTACCAGCATGTACTTTGTCTTAGCCGCATTCACAACCAGTCCGACCTTTGCTGCTTCACGTTTCAGGCGGGTGTACTGTTCTGCCACCGTTCCAAATGTTCTGGCAATAATATCCATGTCATCCGCAAAACAGACAAATTGGCTGGATTTCGTAAAGATCGTACCCCGGCTGTTGAGCCCGGCTCGTCGCATAACACCTTCCAGGGCGATGTTGAATAGTAGGCAGGAAAGTCCATCACCTTGTCGTAGTCCCCGTCGAGATTCAAATGAACTGGATAGTTCACCCGAAATCCTTACGCTGTTGTGCACACCGTCCATCGTTGCTCTTATCAGTCTAGTCAGCTTCCCGGGAAAGCTGTTCTCGTCCATAATTTTCCATAGCTCTGTGCGGTCGATACTGTCGTATGCCGCTTTGAATTTGATGAACAGGTGATGCGTTGGAACCTGGTATTCACGGCATTTCTGGAGGATTTGCCGTACGGTGAAGATCTGGTCCGTTGTCGACCGGCCGTCGATGAAACCGGCTTGCTAACTTCCCACGAACTCATTTACTTTAGGTGAAAGACGACGGAAGATGATCTGGGATAGCACTTTGTAGGCGGCATTCAAAATGGTGATCGCTCGAAAGTTCTCACACATTAATTTGTCGCCTTTCTTGTGGATGGGACAGATTATCCCTTCCTTCCACTCCTCCGGTAGCTGTTCGGTTTCCCAGATCTTGACTACTAACTGGTGCAGACAGGTGGCCAACTTTTCCGGGCCCATCTTGATGAGTTCTGCTGCGATACCGTCCTTACCAGCCGCTTTGTTGTTTTTGAGCTGGTGGATGGCATCCTTAACTTCCCTCAGCGTGGGAGTTGGTTCGTTCCCGTCCTCTGCTGCACCAACATAGTCATTTCCTCCGCTGCCTTGGTCCTCCGTGCCTACATTCTCTTCGCCATTTAGGTGCTCGTCGAAGTGCTGCTTCCACCTTTCGATCACCTCACGTTTATCCGTCAGGAGGCTACTAATAAGTCCCATTGGAACACGAGAAATTGGGATCTTAGGGTTTGGATGACACAAGTAAGATAGTTTTTTCACTTATTCGAATATTTTATTTTTTCTAGTATAAGAGTCACCAACCAGAAAAAGGTCATTTGGCAAAAACTGCCCAAGAGAAAGTTTACGTCCCCGGCCTTAATCTTTAGTTTAGACCCCAAGTCAACTATCTATTTATTTATTTCATGTAGTCAATCATAAGTAGACCGTTTCAATACAATTTGAACTTAAAACTAGAACTGTTTGCTTATTTTATTTTTAACTACGATTTGATGTAAATATTTTTTTTAGTTGTGTTTTCGTCATAGTAAAATCTATAGTTTCGCAAAATTTATTGTAGGTTGTCATTATTTGGTTGATGGGACCAAATTTAGCATAATTAGTACGGTGATGGTTTGTATAAAAAATACTACGATTTCGTAGTTGTCGAGAGGGAGCATAAAAGTTTAATTTTGAAAGAAGCTCTATCGAATCAATACGCTGCGAAACGATGTCGTTTACAAATGATAACATTGCAAATTCGCGTCGTTCTTTTAGTGTTTGAATGTTAATGAGCATACATCGTGCTTCATAAGACGGAAGAGGTAAGCTTGTCCAACCCAATTTTCGAAGCGCAAATAGTAGAAATTGTTTCTGAATTGATTCTATACGACTTTCATGTGTAACCGAAAATGGTGACCAAACTATGCTACAGTATTCTAGAATTGAGCGTACATAGGCTACATATAATGTTTTTACTGTATATGGATCGTGAAAATAATAACTTAATCATTTTATGAAGCCTAACATATTATTTGCTTTGTTGATAACTGTATTATAATGATCAGTAAAAGTTAGTTTGGAGTCTAAAATCACTCCCAAATCTCTGATTCTGACGCATTTTTCTACTTGTTGATCACCTAATAATATTGTTACACCTACTTATGGCTATGGAATTACATTTTTTCACATTCAGTTGTAAAAGGCTTTTTTTACACCACACATAAAACATATCGATTTCCTGTTGAAAAGTGTGCAAGTCTTCATCGTTTACTATTTCTAGGAAGAGTTTCATGTCATCGCTCTCATATGCCATATTAACTTTTTTTAAGAATGAAGGAAATGTGGTTGACGTACAGAATAAATAATAATGGGCCCAAATGAGATCCTTGAGGAACTCCAGATGTAACTTGAATAGGTTTAGATTTTACTCCTTTGTATCTAACTATTTGTTGACGATTGGAAAGGCATGACCCGACCCATTTAAGAAGACCTGGACCAAATCCTATTTTTTCTAGTTTAAAAAGCAACATTGGTACGTCAATTCGATCAAAAGCTTTACTGAAGTCTGTATAGAGAACTTCCACATGATTGCCATTGTTCATGGCCGTCAACGAATAATGTATGAATTCGAGCAAGTTTGTACATGTTGAACGTCCTTTGAAAAATCTGTGTTGCGTGTGAGTTATTCTGTTTTTGACCATGTCGAATAAAGTTTATTTGATTATTGCCTCAAAGACCTTGGGAATGCAAGAGATTATAGTTATTCCACGGTAATTACGTACGTCGGATCTTTTGCCGCTTTTAAAAATTGGCACTAAAAAAGAGCTTTTCCACGTTTCAGGGAAACTACCTGATTCCAGTGACATGTTATACAGCCAGTATAACGGGGATGTAAGTTCTACTGATACATTTTTCAAGAATACTGGTGGAATCCCATCCGGACCAGCACCTTTGGAGGCATCTAGACTTTTCAATGCATCCGTAATGTCATGTACTTTGACTTGGTGAACGTTGATGTCTTTAGATAGCTCAGAAAGAAATGAAAAATATTCACGATCACGATTTTCCTCCGAATGTGTGGTGTAGATTTCTTCAAAGAATGTTGCAAAGAGATTGCAATTTGCTTCACAGTCTACTCCAACTTTTTCGTCAAGGTGCATTTCAGGTGGAAAATTGTCAGATTTTAATTTAGTTTTAACGTAATTAAAAAAATTCTTCGGGCATGATTTTATTTCCCGCTCAGTTTTTTCGTTATACTCTTCGGATGCAATATCAATGGCATGATTTAATTGATCGCAAATATTTAAATAATTGGATAAGCTTTGATCATTCCTATATTTTTTGTATGCTTTATGTGCTTTCTGTTTTCTGTTCTTCAGGTTTTTAATTTCTCGATTGAACCAAATGGGGTACCTTGAGGTATTATGTCGTCTTCTTTTCTTCAAAGGTATAGTGTCGTGAATTATACCGTATAATATTCTGTAAAATGTTGTAACGGCATCTTCGACATTTTCTTCATTTCTTAATACATTTTGCCAATTCACCAGAGAAATTTGTTGTCGTATATTATCATAACTTGCTGAACGATAATCATGAACTTCTTCAAAATCACATTCTTCAGGTCTATTGTTTACATGCACAATTAGAGAGAATTCAATTGCTGTATGAAATAGTTCATTTTTCCATAAGGGATGCAATGATTCTACCACACAGAAATCTTCATCAATATTTGTCATTAAAAGATCCAAATAGCGATTCAGTTGATTCTTAACATTATTAATATGATTGAGACCAAGACTTGCAGAACTATCGCATATAAATTGCACCGCTTCATTCTCTCCATAAATTGGTAGCAAGATGCTCTCATTGTCAACGTCTGGGATGAAATCGATATCACGTTGATTGAAGTCTCCATAAATATGCACTTTTATTTCGGGGGGAAAATTGCTAATGATATTTTCAGCATTATGATAAAATTTTTCATAGATAACTTTACGAGCATTACCGGGTGGAAAGTACACAGAGACAAAAACATGTGTTTCACCTGCTATGTGCACTTTCACCCATACATGCTCAAACTCTTTAAATTTAGTCGTTTTGATGATATCAGCGTTTAAATTTGTCAAAACAGCAACTAATACTCCACCCCCGGACTTCTTCTCAGACGTTAGACAATCGCGATCATCTCTGAAAACGTTGTAATTATTTCCGAAAACTTCTTCACTTTTAACAGTCTTATCCCAACTAGTCTCTGTTCCTAGAATAATTAGATAAGGACAAGATAAAACTTTATTATGGATTTCGTGCATCTTAGACGCACTCTTCATACGGTTAAAATTTTGACAGTATACCAAAATTTCTGATTTCAAGTGTGGATAATGTTCAAAAGTTTCAGTAATAGTATTGGAGGTTTTTAAGCTCTGTACCTCTTCTTCGTCTGTTACAAAACTTGTTAATTCAAAAGTAGAGTCATCCGGTTCGTCCTCGTCTGGTTCTGGTGAACGCGTCAGGCTGAGCGAAAACACGATCGCTCACATGAACATGATGAGCAATGCTGGGAAAAGGCGGGACCGCATGACCAATTAGACGTAGATGTGTAGCTCGTTTGTGGGATTTCGTTGTTCACCGGGTATGGGTTAAGCACTTCACCTCTTCGAAATTGGATCCCACGCAGATTTCCCACTGGAGGGTTGGAGAAGGTTACCTTAGCGGCTGCTAGAAGATCCTTATCCGGAGGGAGCATTTTTCCAACTTTTTGATGACGGTTATTATTATTGTTGTTGAAAACAGCAGGACGGTAGTTGTTACAATCATTTTGGTTGCGAATATTTGGATTGCCGCTATTATTCCATCGATGATTAGTTTTATTTATATTATTTTTATTTTTCTGCACTGAATTTCGCTTGCGTCGTTTCTTAGCTTTGTCGGCTTGCTTCTGCTGTTCCACGCGACGAAGTTGGCGTGCATCGTATTCTGCCCAACTGGCCTTCCATACATTTCGCGCACCAAGCATTCTCCAGCCGCCAGAGTTGGATACATTAGCTACATTTGCTGCTTTGGCAGACATTTCGGCTCCTAGACTTGATGGTGCTGCTGTTGATGGTAACGATGTGGTTCTAATTTCGAGCGAATTAACCGCGCAGGAAAGTTGCTTCAATTCATCAATAATATCGACTGAGATCAAATTTGATTGGCTGTTATTATGCTCTGTACAATGGCCTACCATATCGATAATAAGGCCGCTGACTTTTTCGAATTCAGAGCAAATATGTTTTAGCTCTCTTGTCAGATCGGAAGTCAGCGCATCAACATAATCCATTATGTTGTTTTTGGTTGCCTGCATCGATATGTCGAACAACGACGTTAAATGATTTTTTATTGCAACGTCGTCATGTTTTCCGTTTTGGATCCGGGCAGTCAGTTCGTTCACCTTAGCAGAGTTATTGGCAATTTCGACAGCGGCGTTGCTTATTTTTGCTGTCGTAGCTTCGAAATCGGTTTTTAGGTCGTTTTAAAGTGTTTCCATACTCTCGAAGCCTTCATTTATATTGAATTTATTGAGATTGGCGGCAGTTTTGTGGTTGGACTCTATCATCAACTTGTTGAGTCTGATGCTTTCCTGCTGTTGGTCGAAGAATTTTTCGAAGTTCACCTCAAGCAAGAAACGCTTTTGGCAATCATTACAGATCGGTAGCATATATTCAATAATGCTTTGCTCATGATTTCTCTGAGCACCGACGCATGCCGCATGGAATTTTTTTCCGCACGATCCATGGCAATACCACACATGCTTATCGTCACTGACGGTACAAATATTACTCGCGCACGGCATCGTTCACTTACGCAGCAGTTACAAATGACAAAAAAAAAATGTTTACGAACGCGCGCGATTTATTCAAAGCGGAGCTAATATGAAACACGTCCGATCTGTACAACGGCTACTTACTACTTACTTATTACCTGACTCTTTAGTTTTTTTCTTCTAAACCATAGGGAGAGAATCTGCTCAACGGAAGGTGTGGGGCAGTCTTCCCAAAAGAACACCGAGCTCGCTAAGTACTGCTGTATTTAATTTATACTCCGCCTGTACTCCGACTTCGTGTTTCAACCGCAACACAAAAATCTGTGCACCCAAACGTGTACTTATTAGCGTGGGTCATCGGAACCGTTTTCTCAGATCAAAGCTTTTTTGGTTCCGTTTCAGGTCCTGAGTATCTGTGCAACATTTGAGCCCGTTCTGTTGCGTCTACACTTTGCGCAATGCAATTGAAATTTGTATAGGATTTTGTATGGGAAAACATACTTTTTTGCATTCTTGTCATAAGTTGAAAAAGTTTGTCTGAAATCTTTTAACCAATACTGTAAAATGATTGCCTAGGATGTTCTGAAAAACTTTATCGAAGACCGCAAAGCGATCCGATGCTTGTAAAAATAGTTATAACCAACGAACCGCATGCATGTGTTTATGTTTTAACATGTAAAGTAATAACAATAGCAACACAATCATGCTGCTTCGGCAAGCAATGCCAACGCTATAACTTTTTTCATAAGCATCAGATCACTTCGAAGTCTTCGACAAAGTTTTTCAGGACACCCTAGGCTATGTTTTCACTTTATTGGTTACATGGTTTTAGAGAAATTCGAGCTTGTCATGAGAGAAATGCATAAAAGTGAGTTTTCCCATGTAAAATCCCATAGAAACTTCAAACGCGATGCGCAAAACGTAGACATGACCGATCGTGCCCAAATTTTGCACACTTATTTGGGTCCTGAAATGGGACCAAAAAAGCTTTGATCTGATGGGATACCAATGAATTTTTCATTTTTCATATAAACGATGATCCACTCTAGTACTTATGTTCAAAGTTCATTTTAAACACAAGTGTGAACTTGTGTACAGTACAAGAGTACCGCGCGAAACGAAGTGGGAAATGATCGTGCAAAAAAGAACAGTTCGGGACCACTCGTTTACCAATCCGAACGCCACTTCGGGTTTCATTCTTGGTTTGCACTCGGTTCGATTTTCGTTTTGTAATTCGGTACGTACACAAGTTTTGTACTTGTGTACGCTTCGGTACGGAGTACACTAGCAAACACGGGTACTCCAACGTTTGGCGTTTGACATTCAACACAAGTACCAGAAAACGTACAGAAGTTGAACATGGGTTGAGTTCGTGGGAAGACTGGTGTGAGGTTAAGGCCGTCTTCTACAACAAAAGTAAAAGCCAGGAATACACTCTCCTCGATACACTAAACACATTCCGATGGTTGCCAAACCATTCGTCTCTCCGGAACCGCCAAGAAGGCATTGCTTCAGAGAGGGGCTAGTGTACATACATCGCACCCTCAAGGTTAGCTGCGTAGCCTGCAGCAACGAACATCGATGACTCGCTTTGGAGAGTCCATCACGGTAGCATGCTGTTGCTTAGCCATTTTCCCGAGTGGTCCTCACCACTCCCTTTGTCCTCGGAAGGCGGGCAGGGTCAACCCCGCCCGCGCCCTACTGCTGAGCGGACATCAAGAACTGATGCCCACATGCAACCCGATCTGACCTGCCCGTAAGGATCACTACCCTTCAGGCCCTATCAGATGCATCCGTAGGTTGCAGACAGCAGGGTCTCACCTACCCCGACCCTTGCCGGGGACCCCTTTCCAACCACGGGCTTGGATCCAACCCAGTAGACCGACGCCACGACAGCACCGCTACCGGGACTTCCTCTCCGCGGCCACTTAATCGCTGTAAGGGTCGATCTCGATCGCAGGGCACCGGTATGACCTACGAAGCCGACTTCGAACCCCTGGACCACCTCTTGTACTGCATCTGGACTAGCCATTCTCCGAGTCCACACGCCACCTCCTCTGTAGCTCCCAGACGATATGGGTAATAGCCGTTGAAACGGCGTTCCAGCCAAACTCATCCCTACACATCCTCTGGACTAAATTGTCCGGAGTTGTGTCCTCCCCGCATGTGGCAAGCATGCGGTCACGCATTGTGCGAAAACGCGGGCACACGAACAAAACGTGTTCCGCCGTTTCCTCTAAACCATTGCACACTGGGCATTCGGGAGAATACGCATGCCCGAAACGGTGTAGATACTGTCGGAAGCAACCATGACCTGTAAGGACCTGTGTCAGGTGGAATGTAACTTCCCCATGGCGCCTATTAATCCAACTATCTACCCTCGGTATCAACCTATGGGCCCACCTTCCTTTGGTGGAACTGTCCCACGCGCGCTGCCATTTGACCATAGAGGCCATCCTGGCAGTCCTGCGTATGCCTCTTGTGCCGCGCATTTCGAAGCACTCCATGCCCTCACTGATAAGAATGCTGATAGGCACCATACCAGTAATGACGCAGAGAGCGTCGTGTGGCACGGTACGGTACGCGCTCGCAACCCGTAGGCACATAAGCCTGTAAGTACTTTCCAGCTTCCGTCGGTAGCATTCAGTACTTAGCGCGGTACCCCACGCCGGGCCGCCATACCTAAGTATGGACGTAGCAACACTAGCCCGAAGCTTGCGCTTACTGGCGTATACCGCTGAGCTATTGGACGTCATCCGGGACAGTGCCGCAATAGCTGTGGAGGCTCTTTTACAGGCATAATCGACGAGGCTACCGAAGATAAGCTTGTCGTCGATCATCACGCCCAAGTGTTTGACAGAGCGCTTAGACATGATAGTGCACTCTCCTACACTGATCTCCGTCTGCTGCGCCGATTGCATGTTGTTAACAACCGTGACCTCTGTCTTGTGGTGAGCCAGCTCCAGTTTCCTGGACCGCATCCACGCCTCCACAACCTTGATCGAGTGGTTGGCAGTCAACTTTACCTCCTCGATCGTTTCACCGTAGACTTCGGGCGTAATGTCGTTGTCAAATCCGACAATCACCACTCCCACTGGGTACTCTAACCTCAACACCTCGTCGTACATGACATTCCATAACACCGGACCCAGGATGGAACCTTGCGGGACTCCTGAAGTTATGTGAAAGCACTTCCGACCCACCTCCGTGTCGTAAACTAGTACGCGATTCTGAAAGTAGCTTCCGAGAATCTTGTACAAGTACTCCGGTATCCCTAGACGCAAGAGCGCATCTGCAATAGCAGCCCAACTGGCGCTATTAAATGCATTCCTTACATCCAGAGTCACTACCCCGCAGAAGCGAATTCCCCTCCTCTTAGGCTCAAGTGCTTTCTCGGCGGTTTTTGTAACCGACAAGATAGCGTCTACGGTGGACCTCCCCTTCCGGAAGCCATACTGGTTGCTCGAAAGACCATTTACGCCCTCAGTGAACCTCAACATTCTATTGAGGATGATCTTTTCGAGCACCTTCCCCGCCGTGTCAATCAAGCATATTGGTCTATATGCCGACGGGTCTCCGGGTGGTTTCCCCGCCTTTGGCAATAGTACCAGGCTCTGCCTCTTCCAAGCTTCTGGGAAAACTCCCTCGTCCAGGCATTTCTGCATAGCAGACCTGAACATCTCGGGAGCTTCTGCAATAGCTACTTTTAAGGCCAGGTTCAGAACTCCGTCCGGACCTGGGGCCTTACCTACGCTAAGGGACTTAGCTATCCCCGCAAGTTCCACATCGGTGACCCTCTCCTCATCGCCAGCCCCAGTCCCCGGCTGTCCTACGAAAGGAGGCCAAGGACTAGGATCATGACGCGGAAAAAGTCCTCCAATGATCCCTTCCAACATCTCTGGAGTTTGCTCTGTAGGAGCCATCACACCTCTCGTCTTGGCCATAACGATCCTGTAGGCGTCACCCCACGGGTTCGTATTGGCACTCTGACAGAAAGCCTCAAAGTAGGCATTTTTGCTTGCTCTTATCTCGGTCTTGAGCGCGGCTTTTGCAGCGGCGAACACCACCCGCCGTTCGTTTCGCTCTTCCTCTGATCGTGCTCGCTGCATCCGCCGCCTAGCCCGTAGGCAGGCGCGGCGCAGGTCCGCAATCGCGTCGGTCCACCAGTAAGCCGGTGGCCTCCCATTTCTAGGGTGGACTCGCCTAAGCATGGTCGCATCACACGCACGTGAGAGAACCGCTACCAGCTCGTCGCCGTCTAAACCGATTAAGTTTCGCTCACGGCGGAGCGCTTCCCTAAATACCTCTTCGTCGAAGTATGATGTCTTCCACCTACGAGGGCTTGGTCTTGGCCTAGCCGCCTCTTCTTCTATCCTCTGTCTGCTGTTATTGTAGTCGATACTGTAGCGAACCGCCAGGTGGTCGCTGTGAGTGTAGCCATCATCTACTCTCCAGTTCGAACTACTTGTTAGGCCAGGACTACAAAAGGTCACGTCAATAATTGACTCCGCTTCGTTTCGACTAAAGATACTCTTGGTACCGACATTAGCCAAGTCGACATCTAAGATGGCCAGTGTTTCTAGCAGGATCTGACCCCGCTGGTTCGTGAAACGGCTTCCCCATTCCACGGCCCAGGCATTAAAGTCGCCCGCTATTACCACCGGCCTTCGCCCTGTTAGCACGGTCGTTAAGCGGTCCAGCATTTGCGTGAACCGCTCGATCGGCCACCGTGGAGGCGCATAACAGCTACAGAAGAAGACCCCGTTTACTTTGGCGACCACGAAGCCCTCATAGGTAGTAGACACCAACTCCTGCACGGGGTCTTTACCCGTCGTCCATATCGCCGCCATTTTCCTGGTCCCATCCGAGGCCCAGTTGCCGTTGCCGGCGGGTACTCGGTATGGGTCCGAAATGATGGCGATATCCGTCACCTACTCAGAAACCGCCTGACAAAGCAGTTGCTGAGCCGCATCACAGTGGTTCAGGTTCAGCTGCGTTACCTGGACTGTGATTTGTTGTTCACTGCGGCTTTCTTAAAGGCCGGGCACCCTGGACCACCCATCGTATGTCTGTAGCAGCCATCTGCCTAGCTACATCGAAGTGATTATCTGCTCTAAGAAATTGATTTATTGTGTGCATTTTTATGTTAGTACATAAATGAAAATAAAAAATAAAAAAAACCCTAGATATCAATTTTTCGATCATCAAATATTTTGATTCATTCTTAGAAATTAATGAAATGGTACATTGGGGCAAATAGTATTCTGGCAAATGATACATTCTGGCAAAAGGTCTTCTGGTGCTTGTCATTCCGGCGTATGAATTTCTGGCGAATGGTTTTCTGGCAAATATCGCACAATCCTCCAAAAGACTGGTGCTAACGAATTTCTTTAAGTCACTCTAATAAGTAATCAGCTCTTCTGATCAAACATAATTGTTTTCAACCCCCAGTATTAGAATACGCTTTTCTTGTTGTCTATTCCTGTTGATCATTGCTACCTCCATAAGCACAAGGAAAAGCGCAAAACTTTTAACAGACACACTTAAAAAATAATCCATAACTTAAAAACCATTCGAGAGCGACCAAAAGATGGTTGAACATATCAATCCAATCCTGTTTTTAAATAGAGGCTGTATCGCGGAAGCGGCAGCATCTAGCAAAATTTTGCCGATTTTTTTTATTACAATACAAATTATGCGTACTTTCATAGAACCGGATCGAAAACAATTTTTGAGGTGTATATCCATAATTTTCTCGAAAAATCAGATTTCTGAAAACAAAAATAACTTTTTATCCTTAATTTCTCTATCTTAACCCATAGTGCAATAAATTGCATTAAGTATTTGGTATAACAAATCCAAAATTCATTTTTTTTAAGATATTTGGTTCTTAAGTTTTGTTTTTCGAATAAAATTACGAATGAAACATTTCTACACAGTGACGGTATCTTTGTTCTCCATAAATGAAATGTTTTAAATAATTCCTAAGAACGTTTCTGTCACACAAACCATTTCTTAAACATATATTTGAAAAAAATCATTAATGTTTTGCTTAGGATCTTCTTAAAAGTAACGCTAGAATCAAATTGATTATGCAAATTGCTTGTTTTGAAAACAAAAAATGCTTATGCAAAATTTAAGATAGGTTACAAAATACAAATAAATAAAAAAAAACCTAGATTAATCCACCTAGTGGTGGTAGTGCCTTTCTCGTCGAACATGTACTCATGATCTTTCCTTGGTTGGGATACGACTGGGATGATTTTGCTTCAGAATGTTGGCTTCAGCTTTTTGGGGGAATCGAAAACACTAGTTTATACTTTTTTCCGATGTTTCGATCCGTATGGGGCCTTTTCAAGGGGTCAATCGGTTAAGGTTTCCTAGTCAAGATGGCCTTGCTTAACTTAAAAATGTCATGCGGAAGTTTTGGTATTTATTGAGTCCGTTCGGTTTGCAACCGTCGTGATGCGGACAATCTCCTACCTATCGGGCGGTCTAGAATTCGGTTCCTGTTTTAGGAATCTTCAAAGCAATAGCAAAGCAATACACTTGTTTAGCTAGTTAGCTAGTTAGCTAGTTTAGCTAGCTAGCTAGCTAGGAAAAGCAATAGCTTTGTTTAGCTAGTTTCTGTGCATGGGCCATTATATTTCCGTCGACGTAATGCGAACTGTTCCTGAATCCTGAGAATACCTTATTTAGAAAAGCAATAATTTTAATAAAATTGGGAAACTTATTAATTGAACATATTCCGACGTTACGTTAAATGTATAAACAGAGCTAAAAAATATCAGAGTTTTCAGTTAACTGCTTGAGCACCTTCACTATCACTGAAGACCGATCATCATCAAGAGGATAATTACAAGCTAGGATATAACGTCTTTCACAATCACAGATGAGTTTACGGTCTTCGACATAGTTTTTCTTCACACTTTAGGCTATATTTTATTATCGGCTTAGGGACAAAATGTCGAAAGACAAAACGTCGAATGCCAGAACGTCGAATGCCAAAACGTCGAATGCCAAAACGTCGAAAGGGACAAAACGTCGAAAGGACAAAACGTCGAAAAAGAGTAATCTAAGTAAATAGTGAGTTCTTTATTCTTTTAAAGGATACTCATTCTTTCACTTGTATCTGACAACTAGTTCAGTGGGGAGCCTTCCTGAGGCTCCCTGAAACAACACCTCAGGGTGGGCATGTTTCTTGACCAGTTCTTCGCGGGTAGGGAATATTCGCACTGTCGTATATAAAAACTCACATCACGTGACGTTAAGTGTAACATCATTTATTCCCGGACTTTCCCGGCCTTTTCTTCTCTTACTTCTTTGGAGTCCCTTCTACTGGCACCCAGTGTTGCAATTGAACTAAACGCGAGCTAAATATGAGCTGAGCTTGGATGTGTCATCAAGTCTTATGTGCGTCCTGACCAAGGTGCTGCCCTAGGGCTTTGTGACGCATCGGCATACATGCGTTGTTGCGCGAAAATATGCACTACAATAAAGTGAAATATTTTGGCATCGGGCATTAAGATTCTGCAGCGAAATCCGGATTTTCCGGTAATCCACGGTGACCGAACCGGTTCCCCCTCTCAATTGAGGGTGATGAGTTTCTGAATCGAATCTGCCCAAGATTGCTAGGCTAGAAATTGGTGAAATAATGGTTGTAACATGACCATTTCAGTCTACCAGGTACCAGGGTACTATGTTGGCATATTAGTATTCACGTGCGTTCCAATTTTTGAACTGAACAATGTTCCAATATGTTTGATCGCAGCGTGCCGTTTTTGAACTTCAACGCAAATTGATAGCGTTCAAATGCAACACTGCGAGTGGCGCAATGTCAGTGACACCTTGTACAAATTTCCAGCATTACGTCACAACTTCCTTCGGGGTGGCTACGATGGCGGCCTCTAGCTATCGTCAGCCGGATCTCTGGCACCTTTAGGGTGGCGATGGCGATCATCGGGCGCATTATTCCTTCAAAGGCGTCTGGTTTTGTTACGGCTGTCCTTCTCCGCAATTCATCCGGTATTCCAGAATATGGTAGAAGCACAACAATGCCAACTATCCACACAATAATCTTTACACAGCTGGTGGTTTCAACTCGGGTCTGAAGCATCATAGAGTGCAAAATGAGTCACTGACCTTCAGCGCTTGGGCAGTAACCCGAGATAATGAGACATAATTAGTGTGTCCCCGTTAATTAGTTCGTCATCCTGTCATCTTAGTGGATCACCGTATCACCACCCCTCTCAGGCTATCAACAGAATTAAATCGATCCACACAAAATCTAAAAAAAAATCCACACTGAACTGCGAACAGTTACACACTTTTCGACGACTTGTCCTTTCGACGTTTTGTCCCTTCGACTTTTTGTCCTTTCGACGTTCTGGCATTCGACGTTTTGGCATTCGACGTTTTGGCATTCGACGTTTTGTCTTTCGACGTTTTGTCACCCATTCCATAAAAAAATTCCCAGTAGTTTTAGACGCAAAAGAAGATTGAAAAAACTTTGTCCGGGGTTGATGCGATAATTTTCATTTTCTCATATAACGTTGACCTATCCTACTGTATATTTTTACACCTCAGTGATTTGATGAGATTGCTTTAGTACAGACAAACAGACATATCATTTGTAACATATTGCTATTATATTCATCGTTACGAAAAAATAATCCCAAATGCTAATCAGGTTGCGTTTCACAAGCCGCTGCTGGCTTGATGTTGGTAGTGAGCAGACGTCAAACGAGCAAAAACCAGTGACGACAATTGTCAAAATACGGTCGTCTGCACCGACGCCCAGCGGCGCCAGCGTCGTTGATTTGTTTTTGTTTTGATAGTCGTCTTGACAACCCGAGCGGTATTCTCAGAAATGTTCATTTATTCATTTATTTAGTTCACATCAAATTCATGATAATACTGAATCAACAATTTGCCGCCATAATACTCGATTTGCAGCTGCAGCTCTCCATCCTCGGTCACGCCCAACACTCGCCAGATCACGCTCCACCTGGTCCGCCCATCGTGCTCTCTGCGCTCCACGCCTTCTTGTGCCAACCGGATCCGTTGCAAACACCAGCTTTGCAGGGTTGTTGTCCGGCATTCTTGCAACATGCCCTGCCCACCGTATCCTTCCGGCTTTGGCCACCTTCTGGATGCTGGGTTCGCCGTAAAGTGCAGCGAGCTCGTGGTTCATCCTTCTCCGCCACACACCGTTCTCCTGCACACCGCCGAATATCGTCCTTAGCACCCGTCGCTCGAAAACTCCGAGTGCTTGCAGGTCCTCCTCGAGCATCGTCCATGTCTCGTGTCCGTAGAGAACCACCGGTCTTATTAACGTCTTGTACATGGTACATTTGGTGCGGGGGTGAATCTTTTTTGACCGCAGTTTCTTCTGGAGCCCATAGTAGGCACGACTTCCACTGATGATGCGCCTTCGTATTTCACGGCTCACGTTATTGTCAGCCGTTAGCAAGGAACCGAGGTAGACGAATTCTTCTACCACCTCGAAAGTATCCCCGTCTATCGTAACATTGCTGCCAAGGCTTGTCCTGTCTCGCTCAGTCCCACCTACCAGCATGTACTTTGTCTTAGCCGCATTCACCACCAGTCCGACCTTTGCTGCTTCACGTTTCAGGCGAGTGTACAGTTCTGCCACCGTTCCAAATGTTCTGGCAATAATATCCATGTCATCCGCAAAACAGACAAATTGGCTGGATTTCGTGAAGATCGTACCCCGGCTGTTGAGCCCGGCTCGTCGCATAACACCTTCCAGGGCGATGTTGAATAGTAGGCAGGAAAGTCCATCACCTTGTCGTAGTCCCCGTCGAGATTCAAATGAACTGGATAGCTCACCCGAAATTCTCAGAAATGCATGCTTTCGAAATTCTTTTGACCGCTGTCTGCTGAACTTCAATCACCTACTGATACTCAAAGTCAGTATTTTCAATTTCAACTGATTATTTTTAATTAAGCACGATGCAGAAGCAAAAAATGCAGTTGTTTTGCATCACTCACCAAAAGTAACTATAATGCATTGAATTAAGGTAACATATCGGTATTTGTATGCCTAAACCATAATAAATCAATTTCAATTCATATTCGAATTCATCGAGCTGAAGTTCAGCTGAACTGAACTTCAATTACAGTGGATGACACCACAAGACGCCGCTTTCATTGTCTCGTCTCTCTTTGTCATGTTCATTCTCGGCCTCGTGTCTATGGGTAACTGTGTTTGTTTATTTGTGCTCGTTTTCACACAAATTGAACATCATTGTGCTGAATTTTTTCGACACTGGCAAAAACGATTAATACTTGATTCAACCGTTGAAAACAAGGACGATGGAGAGTGAGTAGAGTAAGACGTCTGTATGTATTTGGCCTTAGTTCAGTCAAGATTTTGTTCTTTTACACATATTTATCGCTTGCATTGACTTTGTTCATTTTTGAAGTTCCTGCGAAGCACCCAATGCTGGTTTTGCATCACTATCGGTAGCCTCTGATGTGGTCTGAGCCTATTTTCTTGCTAATCGTTCCTCATGGTTTAAAAAAGACCGCGATTTAATGTGTCGCATGCATGGGTTTGGTTCTTTTTGGCATTTGGCCACTTCCGGCTGGTCACCATAGATTGGTCCCGGAACACTATCGGTAGCCTTTATAAAGATCTTCGTTGTGGTCTGAGCCTATTTTCTGGCTATTCGTTCATCACGTTGTTTAAAAAGCCGCTGTTTAATGTGCCGCAGGCATGAGTTTTGATCTCTACTACATTTGACCACTTCCAGCGGGACACCCGGAACCGGTTCCGGAACTCTATCGGTTGCTCCAAATATAATCTGAAACTATTTTCTTTTTTTATCCGTTTATCAGGTTGCCTGAAGAGCTTGCGATTTGATGCGTCGCATGTGAGGGTTTGGTTAACTTTTATACTTGGCTACTTCCGGCGTGACATCTGAAACAGGTTCTGTAACACTACCGGTTCCGATATGGTCTGAGAATGTTTTCCTGCCTACTGTTCATCAGGCTATCGAAAAAGCCGCTGTTTGATGTATCGCATGCATGGGTTTGGTTCACTTTTATATTTGGCCACTTCCGGCGGAACACCCAGAACCGGTTCCGGCATACTACCGGTTCATATATAGTCTGAGAATGTTTTCCTGCCTACTGTTTATCAGGTTATCGAAAAATCCGCTGTTTGATGTGTCGCATGTATGGGTTTGGTTCACTTTCATATTTGGCCACTTCCGGCGGGTCACCCGGAACCGGTTCCGGAACACTACCGGTTCAGATATGGTCCGAGAATATTTTCCTGCCTACTGTTCATCAGGCTATCGAAAAAGCCGCTGTTTGATGTATCGCATGCATGGGTTTGGTTCACTTTCATACTTGGCCACTTCCGGCGGAATACCCAGAACCGGTTCCGGCATACTACCGGTTCATATATAGTCTGAGAATGTTTTCCTGCCTACTGTTTATCAGGTTATCGAAAAATCCGCCGTTTGATGTGTCGCTTGTATGGGTTTGGTTCACTTTCATATTTGGCCACTTCCGGCGGGTCACCCGGAACCGGTTCCGGAACACTAACGGTTCAGATATGGTCCGAGACTATTTTCCTGTTTACCGTTCATCATGTTTTTGAAAGTGCCGCGGTTTGATGTGCCGCATGAATGGGTTTGTAGCATTTTCATATCTGGCCACTTCCTGGGGTACCGATCCGGAACACCTAAATGGCCATAACTCCGGAACGGCTGGACCGATCTGAACCATTTTCAATAGGAAACAATGGGACCAGATTCCGCGTCGAATGAACCATTGGTCATTGAAATCGGTTTAGGTTTACTGCCAAAAAGTGATGTGAGTTTTTTTTGTACACACACATACACACACACATACATACATACACACACACAGACATCACCTCAATTCGTCGAGCTGAGTTGATTGGTATATGTGACTCGACCCTCCGGGCCTTCTATCAAAAAGTCATTTTTGGAGTGAACATATAGCCTTTCCAGTACACTTAGTGTACGAGAAAGGCAAAACGTTTTTTTCAGTGGAAATGCTCAATAGCAATTATTCATATACACTCCCGATCAAAAGTTTGGGGTCGCCCCTTCAAAAACATGTCATTTTTTTAAGCTCATATCTTCACCAATTTGTGTTCGATTTCAAAACCCTAGGTGTCATGCAAAAGATATTAAGTCAAAGTAACTTTGAACAAGATTTGGGTAAAACTTTTACAAAATCATTTGTAAGTAAACTTAACCCAAAGTTGCCAATTTTTCTAAAAAATGAATATAATTTTACGGCAGTGTCGCTGGAAATTGGGTCGACCAAATTTTAAGATGAGAGCGGCAATATAACCAATTTTCCATTAGCTTTCAACTGCTTTTTACTGAGTTTAGCTAAATAATCTAGAAATAAATTATTAGGTAAATTAATTCTTGATGTCATCGACCAAAAGTTTGGGGTCACCCATCAAAATGTTGTATCGGCCAAAAGTTTGGGGTCACTATCGTAAAACATGGAAACTTTATTTGTTGATAACTTTGTCATCTTTCATTCAATTTTAATTCTTTTTGGCTTTCTGATACATTTTAATGTTGAGATGCTTGTTTTGAGAAATAAAAAAAAAATATTGCTAGGAATTATTTGATATGATGGTGATCCTCAATCTTCACAAAATTGCGTACAATACAAGGAAATAGATATTTTCGGTTGATTTTTTTATTATCTTTTTTATTTACTGAGTACATTCAAGCGTACATAAGATTACTTTTGGGGATTTTTTTACTATCGTACAATTTGGTACTAAGGTTCTCAGAATTCAATGAATTTTTTATCACATGCAGGGTTCATATATATATGAACAAAAACTAAATTGAAAAAAAATCAAGGTCGCCTAATTTTCCGGAAAACTTCAGTGAAAAACCAACACTTTCCACAGACACTACCTACTTTGAAAAATCATAACTCAAGAACGAAGCATCGTAGACACAATGTTTTTCTTGTGAACTCACAAGCAAATTTTCTAAGCAATTGAAAAAAAAAAATTACAAAAAGAAAATTGTTTTCAACAAAATTTTCCACTGTTGAGGAAAATCGGTTAGAAAAGTCACAAAAAACTATTTTCGAAGTCCGGAAAAATAAAAATAAAAAAATTGGAAGGAAATTACATAAGCTACAGTCTGCAAAATTGTCAAGATGTGGTTTTTGTCCGTTCCTGAGTTATGACCAACTTTGTGCAAATTCATAATCAAGACGGTCGAAAATCAACCAACATCTGAACCACTTCCAAGGTCTTTTAGGATTGCATACAAACAAACATACGTTTATTTTCTAAACATCACATTTCCCCAGCAGAAGACAATATCAGCAGCATAATAAAATATGCTATTTTGCCTAATAACTGAATAATGGAATCAGTAATTTGTATGTTATTAGCATAACATATTATGTTATCAACTTGTCTGTCATAAGCGGCAAAATAACAAATATCATAACAAAATAATGTTCCTTGAACACTTATTCAATAACATGTTTTGTTAGATCAATTTCTATTTAATAACATGAAATTTGTGAACTTGTTATTGTTGTATTATTGTTCATCACATATTTGTACATTCTCTATGGTAGAATAACGTTTGCATTAAAAAAATGGACTTTTTTCACCCATTTTTCGTTGTTTTACACTAAAGAGTCATATTTAAAAATTTTCCCCGATTTTACAACTTGTTCACTATTTCCATTCCAATTTTCATAACGATATATGCATTAATTGTGGAGTTATTCCAATAAATGTGATACCATGTTGAAAAATTTCATGTTATTCCCAATGATTTTCTACTGAGGGCATACATTGCATTGCAGTATTAGCGTGGTTCAAAAAATCGTTTTTGCTCCACACCGCTTATTAGATTGTTAGCCAGATTGTATGCCTTCTCACAAAATTTGAGCTCATTTGGTTGAAAATTGAGACTGCACAAGCCCTTCAAAGTTTGTATGGGAATTACAATGGGAAAACTATGTTTTTCATTCAATCGACCATAGCATTTTCCCAAGTGCCCTTGAGGATTGGTTGACCCTTGGTACTCCTAGATTACTCTATCAGCTACAACTTTGCCGAAGACCGCATTCAAATCGGACGCCTCATTAATTAGTTATTGATTTGTATCCAACTGGACAAACTTTAGCAATGATCCTCCAGCTTCCCAGCAGGCAACATTGCTGCATATGGCGCCAAAGATAGCACACTGAAATCATGGCTACTATGTTTCACTGCAAAATGCAGTGATGCCCACCGATTAGTTTAACCATCATGAGTATAGATTTCGCTTCTGGATAAAAATCGGTAACTAATTAATGAGGCATGTGATGTGAATGCGGTCTTCGGCAAAGTTGTAGCTGATAAAGTAACCTAGAAGTGCCAAGAGTCAACTAACGCTCTAGGGCACTTTGGAAAATACTACGGTCGATTGAATGAAAAACATCGTTTTCCCATAGTAATTCCCATACAAACTTTGAAGGGCTTGTGCAGTCTCAATTTTCAACCAAATGAGCTCAAATTTTGTGAGAAGGCATACAATCTGGCTAACAATCTAATAAGCGGTGTGGAGCAAAAACGATTTTTTGAACCACGCTATTGCAGTATACCTCTTTGCTCCATTGAGATAAAATTGCTCAAAAATTTGTACGAGTATATCTTTGCATGGTTGATGAAAATATTTGAAAAACTTAGATGATTGTGATCATTTCACATTATACTGGGACTTTGAAGAAGGGTGGCACTTTTAAGAAAATTCGGTCACTTCATATTTCTTTTTGGGTAACAAAATTTCCTTTAAAAAATTGGTAAACTATTGCATCAATTGCACCAAATGTTCACGAGAGATATAGTTATTCATTCGGGAACATAATAGGGGTGATTATATTCTGTTTTGACATGGCTCTCCAACGATGTTTAGCATGATAAAATTATAAGTCGAAATTTGCTGTTTTTTGACACTTGGGGCAACATGGAATTCTTATTTCTCAAAAGTTTCTCGATAATTTCGAAGTGTTAATTGATAAGAAGAAGTGAAATAAGGATTATACGCAACTAAATATGTAATGTTTTCATAGACATATAGCTCAAAACGGTAAAAATATCGAAAAATATGCCAACACGTTTGTTTTCGACTACTGTATCCAACATCCTCACTAACTTTAATAAAACTGCGTTCAAAGGTCTGTACCAATTTTTTTAGCATAACCAATAGATGCTGTTAGTAAACAAAAATAACAACTTGTTTATATTTAGCTGATACAATTTTCTAGCTCACTTCGAAAAAAGTCCATTTTTGCAAACGTTAATAACTAAACTTGTTTTACAACAAAATATATTAACAAATGTTATCTTGTGGATATATCTCAATAACTTCAACATAACAAAATAAGATTGCATAACAAAACATGTTATCAAAATGATATATTTTGGTAAGTTAACAATAACAAACTATGATATAAAAACAGGCTATGTGATTCTGTTGTTATAAATTTGCTATTATCCTCTGCTCGGGTTAAGACAAGACATAATCAACAACAATAGTACCCCACAATACTCGGTTTGTGACTGCAGCTCTCCAGTGTCAGTCACGCCCAACGCTCGCTCTACGTGGTCCAAGCAGCGAACAACAACTTTGCAGGGTTGTTATCCGGTATTTTTAAAACATGCCCTGCCTACCGTATCCTTCCGGCTTTGATCATCTTCTGGATTCGCCGTAAAGTGCATCGAGCTCGTAGCTCATTTTTCTCCACCACTCACCATTTTCCTACACACCTTCGAAGATCGTCCTTAGCGCTCGAAAATTCCGAGGTTGCATGGTTCAAGGTTGCATAAAACTAACGAAAACGTTGATTTTACAAATACATCATAATGAGATCAGAAAATCACATTGATGAAACATTCAGTATAACAAACAAGCAATAAAGCACACCATACATTTTTTTTTGTTCACCTCCACCCGTAACGGAGACTTCGTTGACTGAGCATAAATCATCTCAATGCAGTTCCATAACCAGTGCTGAAACTGACAAATCAATGCGATTATCAATCAGACCAACTTGCTGACTCATCTGACTCGTCCAAATTCGATTTTCCCACTTTTTCCGAACGTCTTACACCCCGTAGTCACCCTTCCCACCCATCATGCAAACTATATGAAAATGGTACCAAACTACCGAGCTAGGACCGAAAAAAAGATGGCTGGATCGACATCACCCCGATGGCAATCTGTTTCGCGATATGAAGTTTTTTTTTGGTAAAATGGAAGCTCATGACAATGCAGAGGGAAAAAAATGCGCGGAATGATGAAAACGAAATCGAAAAAAAAATGATGGTGGGTGAAAGTCACCCTCGTGAATATATTTTTGACTGGGTGGTGGAGTGTTTTTTTTTTCGCTTGCGCGACAGCCATTCGGCACCCCTCGGCACTCCTGGGCACGGATGATGGCTAAGCGTATTTTATTTGCCCGATTTCTACGATTCGAATTTTGGCTGAGCGATAGTCGGCTGTCATCGTCGTGGCGGGGCATTTTACATATTTTGTGATAGTAGGGCCCATAATAGGGTGGCCCACACTTATATGAAAAACAAAAACTTCGAAAAATGCCAAGTCTTACCTCCTAAATCAGTTGTTTTGGACTCCCAGAAGCTACGTTCAAAATTTGAGCAAAATCGGTTGAGTCTAAGGGGGCGCTCAAAACGCTTGAAGTTTGTATGGGAAAACTTGACCAAATGTGTGCCGAAATTTTAATTTTTCGAATTTTGCCGCTAGGTGGCGCTGTAAGCGTTCAATAATCATACCCTTTGGTTTTATTGTAGGTGACAAACAACTTTGTCGAATACCACGAAGTGAATCGATGTCTGTGAAAAAAGTTATACCCTAGGTAAAGTGAGAATAAACTTTATTGTTGTTTTTCCAATACATGTAAAGGAATAATATCAATAATGAAATCTCAATACTTTTCCTCACTTTGCCTAGGGTATAACTTTTTTCACAGCCGTCGGTTCACTTCGCGGTCTTCGACAAAGTTGTTTGGCATATACTCACCTACAATAATACCAAAGGGTTTGATTATTGAACGCTTACAGCACCACCTAGCGGCAAAATTCGAAAACTTAAAATTTCTGCATACATTTGGCCAAGTTTTCCCATACAAACTTCAAGCGTTTTGAGCGCCCCCTTAGACTCAACCGATTTTGCTCAAATTTTGAACGTAGTTTCTGGGAGTCCGAAACAACTGATTTAGGAGGTAAGACTTGGCATTTTTCGAAATTTTTGTTTTTCATATAAGTGTGGGCCACCTTCTTAGCCCATATATTCGAATCGGTATTCAGCAAGACTATTCTAAGAACGCCTGGATTCGATTCTTGGCTGGTTCAGGATATTTTCGCGATGAAATAATCTTCGTTCCTGCCACACGAATGCAAAATGGTCTTTCAAAATATAAGCTCTCAGTTAATAAAGTTAATATATAGTTATAGTTCTATGAATATTCTTATGGAACATTAAGTTTAGACGCAGGCTTTATGCAATATAAGTGCTTAGGTATCTCTCTTCCAAAATTATGTTTTGGGTCAACAAAATTAGTTTGTTTTTCAAATTAGAAAGCGAACAAGTCGACTCGACATGCATTTCCCACAGAGCTCCGACGATAAGCACGTCACACTCCACGCCCAAGAGATATCTGATCGTGCCTGATGGATATTAAACTCGTAATTTATGGGTGTGTTTACGCTTCTGCTTCGAACGCCTGTGTTGAGGTCCCATCCCTCGAACGCATTATTCCGTCATCGTATCGAAGATAGATGCTATCAAGTTTCGTTGCAAGTCAGTCCATTTTTTATGCTTCCAAAGCCTGGGAAAAGGAGCTACTTTTTTTTCGAACGCCAGGAAATTCGCCCACTCACCCAGCGGACACCCCTCGATGATTAATTGCCGAAGCACGTGAACAATTAAAGTTGGATTAGTGGTGGGGAAAACCTCCGATTAACGAATTTGCATACATTTCGGCGAGCAGAAGGTATTCTCGGGAAAATTGTACCGTTCCTCTTACCCAGCCGCAAGCAGCGCCTAAACCTGAAGTTTGTTTCCTCTCTAAGAAAACAAACACAAGGGCAAAATAATTATCCTGTCAGCGGCAGCGAGACGGCTCAAATGCAGGCCAAAATAAGCGCTGCAGAGCATAGAGTTGGAAAGAAAGCGCAGAAGGATTTCTTTCGGAAACAACGTTGTTTTCACTTTTTTTTTGCGATGCACAATAGATGAGAATGACACGAACATTCACATAGAATCTGCGTTCTTTTGCTAACAAACCGTGGAGGGATGCATGCTAAAATAGATCATTATTATTTATCTCCCATTCATCAGAACATTGACAACCACGAATAACTAGACCTGGTTCAGGGATTTATATTAAGGACTATTGTTCGCGCACGGGCAGGACCCATTAACCGTTGTGATATTAATGGTAATAAATAAGGCGATTTACGGTGGCTTCTTGTCATTGCAAAGGTTGATAGTACACTGACTTTATTTGTCATAGATAAGGTAGAACTATATATACAAATACATTGATTGTGGGGACATACACTCACTTGCTCAAACAACTATATTTCCAGGATCGTATTCTAGACATTATTCCTGTAGTATGTATTGCTTTCATGCTATATGAAACGAAAACGCAAATCTAAAGTTTATTTGTACTTTTTAACGGTAATTCGATCTGTCTTGCCACAGTCTTTCAATCATTTGTCATCTGTAAGGGGCCGTTCAGGGGCAGTTAACAGTGGCCCTACCAACGGAAGAGCAGCTTGGCGCAGCTACACTTGAAGATGGCTGGAGGGATATCCGATCCGCCATAGGTAGTACCTCGGCTACAGCACTAGGCTTCGCGACTCCGAATCACAGAAACGACTGGTACGACGGCGAATGTGAACAGTTGAAAAACGAGAATAATGCAGCATGGGCGAGAATGCTGCAACACCGTACGAGAGCGAATGAGACACGTTACAGACAGGCGCAGAACAGGCAGAACTCAGTCTTCCGGATGAAGATGCGCTAGCAGGAAGAATAGGATCGCGAAGCACTGGAAGAGCTGTAGCGCGTAAGGGACTCACGAAAGTTCTACGAGAAGCTGAACCGCTCGCGCAGAGGCTTTGTGCCACAAGCCGACATGTGCCGAGATAATCACGGGAATATTCTCACGAGCGAGCGTGAGGTGGTCGAGAGGTGGCGGCAGCATTGCGATGAGCACCTCAATGGCTACGTTGCAAGTACCGAAGGTGGCGTGGTAACAGATCTAGGAGTATGTGCACAGGACGAAAGACTTCCGGACCCTGGACGTAGTGTGCTGTGCTAAAGGGGCTGTCCATAAACCACGTGGTCATGAGGGGTGTTCGGCCAATGACCATTTTGTAAGGACGAAAAAAAAAATTGTATGGACTAATGACCACGCGGGGGGGGGGGGGGGGGGGCGGTTAAGAAGTCCCAAAAAAAATGACCACGTGGTTTATGGACAGCCCCAAAGAGTGGATGTGAAAATTTTCATCCGTCATTTTTTTCGATTGTCTTAATTTTTAAATCAATTGAGTACATCATTTCAAACATAATCTTTGCGAAAGTTCGGTGGTGCCGTGACCAAGATTGACCACTAGGAAGCGACCATGAACCGAATCATCCAATCGAAACGAAAATCCCAGGATCGACCTCCACACAAGCGATCCCGAACCACGAATGGACACCAGGACGAAGTCAGAGCCAGAGTAACCACCCTACATCCGAACCAGCGTGTCCCCGAGCAAGAAGTTAAACAATCCATCCAACTCCCAACAAGCGTGTCACCCTTCCGGACCATCCATATCCATCCAAGCCAGCGCGCTATGAATTCAAGCCGGTTCAGTGATCCCTCCAAATCTGCGCGGTCAAATTCCGTACCAGCGTGGCCAGTAACTCCATATTACGCAGAGTCCTGACCCTGTAGAGTATTGTGTTGTGAGCATCGCAGCATAATCGTCGTCGGTTGCGATCGTCCGACGATATCATACTTGGTAAGATCTTTCCGATTATTTTTTGTACACTGTATAGGTGTATCACCATATTTTTTATTCGCTATTTTCACCATCCTATTATCTATTGGAAGCCGTTTCAGTTCTGGACGCTTTCTAAGTTGATGATAAGAATTATTAAATGCTTGCAAGGACTTGGCCAGGTGTGTGGAGATGAGCGGGTGCATGTTATTGCAGATAGTAGCGAAATCTACAATAGCAATGGATATGCTCATCCTTGCAACTCCATCCACGATTTGTGCAAGTATTCGTGCTATGCTATGCTATGCTATGCTAGGACGAAAGACTTCCGGACCCTGACCTCCAAGAGATTGAGGAGGAGGTTGGCCGGTTGAAAAACAGCAAAGCCACTGCAGCAGATCAACTACCAAGCGAGCTTCAGATCATACCAAGGCGGCCGCCGGTACTGTATATGGTTAATCCTAGAGAGTTTCTGGCGCATTTTTGTCAGCACAAGATAGTGGTCAGAGTCGATATTAGCACCACGATAGGTTCTGACGTCGATGATGTCGGAAACGTGCCGTCCGTCAATCAAGACGTGGGCAGAGTTGGAATTCCGTCTGTTGAGGTGATCGTAGGTGATACTTATGGTCACGTTCTTAGAGGCGGCAAAATTCATCAAGCGTAGACCGTTTTCGAATTTCGCCTCATGACCAACCTAAGCGATGTCTCCTATGATAATGTAGACGTCGGTAGGTGCCCATACTCGTAATCTAGCTGCGCGTAGTATGCGTCCTTATTATCATAATTGCTTCTGGAATAAGGGAGCACGTTGATCATGCTGAACTAGTAGAACTGATCCTTGACCCACGAATGGCACGTTCTTTTGTTAATCAGGCATTATCCAATCCCGCGCTCCTGCATACATATCGCCAATCATTATAAAAGCTGTTCCTAGTTCGCTTGTAGCGCTTGTTGATTTGATGACTCATACTCAAGGGAGTTCTTGGAGACCCTTGAACTGTCCTTGTGCTCATCAGTTCACCGAAAATGACGATAGGTGAGTATGAACTTTATTTGTAGGGCTTCAAATGATCACTAGTTATGTTTGAAGCGCCAACGCCCTATGATCAAAAGATGTCTGAATATTACTTACCTTTATTCTTCATATGAAATTTTGTATTTATAATGGGAACTTATGTGCCATTACCAACAAACAATCACTCATTTAACAAGCACCTTTACGACGAATGGATTCAGCATGATGATGAATAACATTTAGATAATTTTCAGGCACAACCTTTGTTCGGGTTTTGTTAACACAAATTTGGAAAAACTTTAAGGTATATGACGAAGCCACACCTCGAATTTACAAGAGCACAAATCTGAAGAAAAGTATGTCGATTTGCGCTGAAAAGTTGATCGATTGGTCACCACCAGCGAGTTACCAATCGATCAACTTTTTAGCTCAATTCGACATTTGGTTCTTCAGATTTGTGCTCTTGAAAATTCGAGGTGTGGCTTCGTCATATATTCACCTTAAAGCATAGTGTTGTGTACCAACTGAACTGTTTGATATTAAATGGTTTTAGGACTATACAGTAAAGCTGTTATTCAGCTTGAGCAAAAATGAGAAAAAATTAAAAAAAAGCAAAAATTTTCAATTGCCACGAGAGTTTATGATTGGAACTTAATGCTATGAACAAATATTGTGAAATAATAACTACACACAAATTCACCTAAATCCAGATTCGAACTTGAGACCCGTCCATTGCCAGCCGCATGCCTTCCTATCTGCGCCATCCTAGAGATGATTAATTGCAGCGCTCATATCAAAACATAAACTTCCCGTGGTTTAATAATGATCAGACTTCGACTCCTATTCAGCAGTGGTGAATTAGCACAAAATTGTGGTTAACGATTGAACGACAGATCAATTCAGCTGTTGTTCAGTAAAAAACCTTAATTAATCCACCTAGCGGTGATGGTGCCTTTCTCGTGCTTTAAAATATTCTTTCAACAAAACTCAAGCGACGTGTTGACAACATTGACATAAATACAAAATGAAAACTGCTTGCCAAATCTACTCAATATGGATACATTTTATGTTAGCATAACATCCAATATTCAGAAATATAAGACAACAATCCAAAATTCAAACCAAACAAGTGTTATGAAGCCGCAAAATTTCGAAACGTCATTTTAGATTTTCCGGTCATCATTTTTTGACTCCGGATATCTACCCCAACTAAAAGCGCCATCTTGAATATTAAGACACCATCTTGGATGTTCTGGTATTCATTTTTTGACTCTGCACCTAAAATTACATAAAATAGTCACCGTATTGAATTTTGGCATGTCGTTTATGATTTTCTGGTTACTTGTTTTGGACGAAGACCGGCATTCTTCCCCATTCAAACTATAGTCATATTGCAGACCTTGTGAAACACCACACAGCTTGGGTTTTCTGATTATAAATTCGCAACACAAGCAATCAAACTACTGTCCGAAACAAAAATGTCAAACGAATGCTCTTCACGACGATAGCGGCTTCGGGAGATGGTTCGGCTTTTGTTATTCCTGTCTTCTTCCATAATAAGAGCTATGTTGCCCATCTGTGTGTCGTATTCAATGCAACATGCAAGAATAAACTAATATTAATATTCATAATCGGAATTGGCTGAAAATCTATGCGTTAAGCTAGAATTAGACAAATGTCATCGTGTCAGATGACATTAATTTGACCCTTTCTTATGTTTATTGATCTTCGTTCTACTGCTCGGTGTGTAAGAGGTAACGGTAGCGCACGAATGTAACAAAGCAAGCTGACACCCGACTGCGGCAGTGAAATGAAGGTAGTATTGCGGAGATTCCACCTGCTTAGACTCCTGCGCGAAAATTAGTTGCGTGGATTTTTCTTGCGTGGGCCCACAGACATTAAACCAGACAGCGTCCTAGTGAATATTTTACGCTGTGTTGTTAGGTACACATTTGGTGATAGTTTTGCATTGGTAACAAATATTTATAACGCATCTACGCTGAAAATGAGCCTAATCATTCATTTGCGTCGGAATCTATAAATCTTCACAACGGGCAATAAAAGTGTCGAATTTTTACAAGACTGGTCGTGTTTTGATGTACCGCATCCATGGGTTTGGTTAAATTTTACATTTTACTATCCGGATCAGATTCCGGGTAACTACCGGCTGAACCAAATATGGTCTGACACTATTGTCTTGTTAACCAAAAACGATGCAAATTGAAGGTGTCACATGCAGGGTTTGACAATTTCGACGGGACTCTCGGAACCAATTCCGGAACACTACCAGTTGTCTCTAGTGTGATCTAAGGCTATTTTCTTGCTAACTGTTCGTCAGGTTATCGCAAAAGCCACGATTTGATGTGTTACACGCCTGGATTTGGATTACTTTTACATTTGGCCCCTTCCGGACACTCAAAACCGATTCCGAAACACTTGCTTGCCGTTCATTAGGTAATCTATAAAGCCGCTATTTGATATGACGCATGTACGGGTTTGTTTCTCTTTCAGATTTGACCACTTCGGCGGGAGACCCGGAACCGGTCCCGGAACACTACCGGTTCAGATATAGTCTGCGATGGTTTTTCTGCTTATCGCTCATCATGTTATCGAAAATGCCGTGATTTGATGTGTCGCATGCATGGATTTGGTTCACTTTGATATTTGGCCACTTCCAGCGGGACGCCTAGAACCGGTTCCGGAACACTACCGGTTCAGATATGCTCTGAGATGGTTTTCCTGCTCATTGTCCATCAGGTCATCGAAAATGCCGTGGCTTGATGTGTCGCATGCATGGGTTTGGTTCAATTGTGTTTTTGGCCACTTCCAGTGGAACGCCTAGAACCGGTTCCGGAACTTTACCGGTTCAGATATGGTCTGAGACTGTTTTCTAGCTTACCGCTCATCAGGTTATCGAAAATGCCGTGATTTGATGTGTCGCATGCATGGGTTTGGTTCAATTGTATGTTTTGCTACTTCCAGCGGGACGCCTAGAACCGGTTCCAGAACACTACCGGTTCAGATATGCTCTGATATGATTTTCTTGCTCATTGTCCATCAGGTCATCGAAAATGCCGTGGTTTGATGTGTCGCATGCATGGGTTTGGTTCTATTGTATATTTGGCCACTACCAGTGGAACACCCAGAACCGGTTCGGGAACACTACCGGTTCAGATATGGTCTGAGACTATTTTCCTGCTTACCGCTCATCAGGTTATCGAAAATGCCATGGTTTGATGTGTCGCATGCATAGGTTTGATGCATTTTCATATCTGGTCCCTTCCTGGGGTACCGTAAACCGGGGTCAAATTGATCAGCGGGGTGAAATTGATCACTCGGGTACTACATTGTAATTCCATACTGGGAACTCTCAAGCTTCATAATGATCTTAAACTTTTTACGTAATCTGATTCGTAGATATCTAGAGATGAGTGTAGACTTTTAATTTTTAGGAAGAAGTTAGTTTTGCCTTATTTTTTCAAGGATTTTGCAATGTATTTCTCATTTAGCTGAATTCACTGCTACTAAACAATCAATTGTTAATATGACATCCCGTGAATTCTCTGTTTTAACATTTTTCTGGAGCCTTGGGAGGGGTGTAATGCAGCTAATCAGAAAATAAAATAATTATAAAAAGTTCATTTTATGAAGAAATCGTCATTTTTTGTGATAGAAATCACTTATTTTTAACGAAATTACCTACATTTAGGCGTATAAGGGAAACTTTCAAATTTTAATTTTGCATTTAAAGTAATAAATTCACTAGTTGTAAGATTTTAGACGCGTTATTTGGATTTAGAAGAGCAAAATTAAGCAGTGAAGAAAATTTTCCTTTCCAACCGATGCTTAAATGTATACTGATCAATTTCGCCCCAAAGTGCCATTTCCAATATTTTGATATTTGAAGTTATTTAACTTAAAGTTTAAATTTGTTGAACAAAATTCTGTCCCATGGTTCCATGGAGATCCACTGGGTACTGGTTTTACAGAAATTCTTTTGGCAATATTTGAACAGACACTGATGTTATCCGCAAAATTTGTTTTTAAATGATCAATTTGACCCCGGATTACGGTACCGTTCCGGAACACCTAAATAGCCATATCTTAGGAACGGCTGGACCGATCCGAACCATTTTCAATAGGAAACAATGGGACCAGATTCCGCGTCGAATGAACCGTCGGTCATTGAAATCGGTTGAGGTTTTCTGCCAAAAAGTGATGTGAGTTTTTTTGTACACACTCACACATACACACACACACACACACACACGCACACACATACACACACACACACACACACACACACACACACACACATACACACACACAGACATCACCTCAATTCGTCGAGCTGAGTTGATTGGTATATATGACTCGACTCGACCCTCCGGGGCTTCTATCAAAAAGTCATTTTTGGAGTGAACATATAGCCTTTCCTGTACACTTAGTGTACGAGAAAGGCAAAACACGTGTTTTTCATCATGTACTCTGAGTCGAAATATGATGAAACGAAAGCACTTATTTGACTTGGGAAAAACACATTATACAGATGCATGTCCTAATTTTTACATGAACTTAACAAGAAGCAGAAAAAAGTCTTCTTTATTTCTTTATTTATTCAATAATTCAACGGACTTTCTTAAGTCTAATTGAATGTACTTCATCTAAAATAAATTAATGACATGACAGACAACATTGATCTTAATTTCTAAAAACGTATAAACATAGCACCAAAACACAGAACAATTCAAAACAAAACCAAAAGTGAACACGAGCGCTACGTAATTATATCGTATTGATCAATCTAATTCATCATCATAAAAACCTAATTACACTGTATCGGGTTTCCAGGTGCTTTCCCTTCTTTTAAATTCTCGGAACTTCAAATTACTTGGCCACGTAGCCGATGCCATAGCCGTAGACTTCCACTTGCGATTCAGGACAATTTTAAATGATATATAATCGAATGTACTACAATCGACCCACCGCGGAACAAGTTTTCTGACATTTCTGCACTCGGCATCACTAGCACCTAAACATCGGGCGACCATCAGTTGGATATCCTCCTCTGAAACGCTCCCGTCGATATTCGTCAGCAACAACGCAAAACTCTCTTCTCCTCCGACAGGGTTCGACAATCGTTCGGGACTCGCATGTACACTAGCCATTGGGGTGCATTCGTTAGGTCTTATCATTTCACTAACGCTTGATCGTGAGGAATTAGGAGTAGAATGTGGCATTATCCCCGTATCCACATGGCAGCTTGCAGTTGAGGCTAGCACAGTTAATATAGAATCCACTTTCATTTTCAGCTCATCGACATCGCGTTGTTGTGCATATTGTTGTTCGGGAATGAGCAAGGGTTCGGCCACAGCAGTTGATTCTTTCACATTTCCTTTTCGATCATTTCTCCAATGTATGAACTCAGTGAAGCACTCATCACACAACCAAAAACTGTTTCTGTTTGGAGGCGATACAGCAGCAAGATCACTTTTACTCAGTCCAACACAAGTAGCGTGGTAAACAGTAGCACACAAACCGTTGCAATAAATGAATGGCTGACTTTTCGTTATCACTGGAGAGGTGCACTTCTTGCAATCCATGGCAAAAGTATA
The DNA here is from genome assembly GCF_035046485.1 of Aedes albopictus. Lineage (NCBI taxonomy): Eukaryota > Metazoa > Arthropoda > Insecta > Diptera > Culicidae > Aedes > Aedes albopictus. Next base: position 440,489,366 of record NC_085137.1, on the reverse strand, counting down.
GTTTATTTTACAGATCCGACGACTAATTGGGGTGGTTGGTGATAAAAAGCTGCGGTTTCAACGGAATTGTATCTCACGGTAACTTGAAGAATTTTCGGTACCGATTACAACAGCAACTTGCGAAAGTTTTCATGCGAAGAAAGAAGGCTCACCGACCGAAACGACAACAGAACTCACACTCTTGTTAAACTATGTTGTAAAGGAATTACTGCGAATCGAATAAAAATTTTATTAAACGGTTGAAAAGCGTTTTAAATTATCATTATTCAATTGAAATAGCATTTGTACAGTAATGTAAACAGCATAATTTTAGTTCAGCTATAATTACTTTTATGCTTGTTTGCGGCTGGCGATTGTTGGTTGGGTTATTATTTTTTTTATTTAAACGTCTGTGATGGAACTCATTGAAGCAATTAAATCATTACGCAACACCAAATCAGGAAGCAGTGCCTCCATCTGTAGCAGCCGGCGTGAGATCGAGATATCAACCAACTGGTGCATAAATTACACATGTAACAAACAGCTAGTAGCCACAACAACTGTTCCGAACCGGCAATGTGCGATGCGATGCAAAGGATTGAAAGAACCATCAAGCTACCTGTGGTGTGCTGCTATAACACGTTGCACAATGCATCAAGGACGGTGATGAGAATCAGGGATGCAACAGGGAGTGGCGGATACCTACGTGTGTAATGATTTATTCTTCCGTTTTTACTTTCACATCATCTCCGGGCTGTGTGGACCTGAGCAACAACAACAGATGCTTGATGAAAAGCGAAAGTCAGTCCTTGTCACGGGGTTAACGACATCCGTCTTCTGTGTGGAATCCAAGGGTGAAGGAAGTCCGTTGATCTTGGACCCCTCCGAAAGGTGCTGCGCTTAATTAGCATATTCCATCCATTGAATCGGTGAGAGAAAAAAATCTTCCAACATGACGAATGATTCAGCTCGAAATTATTGTTCAAATTTCCCACTGACAACTCTAACGGATCTCAACTCCGGAACTCTCCGAGCGGAGAAAAAAAAAACCGGTAGAGCCTCACTTTCAAACTTGAAAACTCATTGCAGCGTGTCACGTAATGAAGGAACATGTTCCTGGACAAAAAAAAAATCTAGTGTTTTTTTATCATCGCAACCGACGTTCACCGTTGTTGTTGTGTTGATTTTTTTTGCCCTGGTTCCTCCATACTCCGCTGTTATCCTTTATTACGGATATCAATTACCATCGCCATCGGTGGGACATGGGACGAGAGCGACAAAAAAAAAGACGAAATTATACGACATCTGCATATTTGAAATTCAAGCCAGACGCAGCAACGCGAGGGCCCAGCCAGCGAGCGACCGACGAATGTTTGTGTGCTCGGAAATCAAACGACTGGATCATGATAATTTATTTATGGATTAAAACCATGTCTAAACAGAGTGCGAGCCACATACCGGAATCCCTGGATAGGCCCAGGATCAGGCGAAAAAAAAACTTAATGGAATAGATTTTTTTTCTCAGCCATACTCGCTGACATGTTTCAGAAGTTTGGACTTTTTTTCGATAGTGGTTAACAGCGGAAAGGGTAGGAATCAAGAGTTGCACCCTTTTTGATCTACAAGGTTCAGTAGGCATTTGCTTAACCTTGAAGGATTTTTTTTAGTTTTACTGAAATTCTAATTACATGGCAGCAGCTGACGAAGGCTCGACTTTTTCGGTCACGTGCGCTGTGAAATGTGTTTGCTATAACAAAATCAACAATTGTTATTGAAGTATATTTCTTGTATGATAGTATTCCATGTTCATTCATACAAAACGCGAACCAGGTTAAAGCTACCGAATAGATAAACTGTTCCATCTTTTTTTTTCAAGATATTCGATAATAAAAATTTTAAAGTGCGATCTAATAACTGGAATTACCTGAGGTTAGGCTAAACATACCTTGACAAATGGATGGATTAATGGAAAATAGAAACTAGGGAAAAGGTAGGGCATATAAAGACAGAGAAAGTGAAGAGAAAAAGAGGTATATTAGTAAAAATGGGAAAAATATTTGAAAAATTGAATAGTAACAGAAAACAACAAGAAAAATAGTTTAATCTTCCTTTTGCATCACGTTGGCAGCTGCTCGCTGACAGAGTAAACATATTGGGTAAAAAATGACTATAATGCCAAAGGAGGATTGAACAAGAAATGCCAGGGCGACAAAAATCAATTAAGTGAATGAAAATTTAAAAAAAAATAGTTACATAAAAAAAAAGAAAAATTTGAATAGGAAATATAATATGTGTAGAAAAATCGCAATAGGAATAAACACCAAAACATACTGTGAAACATATACCCGAAGAAATTGTCTCTGCATTAACAGATGCCACCTGGCATTACATAGCACTCCGAATCCCTATAATACACCGCACCTAGTGAATAAAATCCCAAATATTCCCCCCTTTTGTCAAACGTCTTTTGCCTAATTATCTCAAGTGCGTCCGTCACGGCTTATCCACCGCCCAAAAGTAAATATTTTTCTATCTTCCAGAACCCTGGCAAAATCCAGACAGTTTCATGCAAAATGCCCTCCGACTGTGACGATAATGATGATGATGCACTCGGCGAAGAGCCTCGTTCAGCCTTTTTGCCTTTCTCGTATACCAAGGTGTACCGAAAGGCTATATGTTCACTCCAAAAATGAAAATTTGATAGAGCCTCCGGAGGGGTCAAGTCTTATATACCAATCGACTCAGCTCGACGAATTGAGGTGATGTCTGTGTGTGTGTATGTGTGTGTGTGTGTATGTGTGTATGTGTACAAAAAAAACTCACATAACTTTTTGGCAGTAAATCTCAACCGATTTTAATGACCGACGGTTCATTCGACGCGGAATCTGGTCCCATTGTTTCCTATTGAAAATGGTTCGGATCGGTCCAGCCGTTCCGGAGTTATGGCCATTTAGGTGTTCCGGACAGGTACCCCAGGAAGGGGCCAGATATGAAAATGTTACAAACCCATGCATGCGACCCATCAAACCGCGGCATTTTCGATAACCTGATGAACAGTAGGCAGCAAAATAGTTTCAGACTATATCTGAACCGGTAATGTTCCGGAACCGGTTCCTGGTGTCCCTCCGGAAGTGGCCAAATATAAAAGTAAACTAAACACATACATGCGACACGTCAAATAGCGGCTTTTTCTATAAACAGATAAACGGTAGGCAGCAAAATAGTTTCAGACCATATCTGAACCGGTAGTGTTCCGGAACCGGTTCCGCGTGTCCCGCTGGAAGTGGCCAATTAAAAAAGTGAACCAAACCCAGGCATGTGGCACATCTAAGAGCTGCTGTTTCGATAACCAGATGAACGGTAAGTGAGAAAATAGTTCCAGACTATATCTGAACCGGTTGTGTTCCGGAATCGGGCCCAAGTGGTCCACCGGAAGTGGCCAATTAAAAAACTGAACCAAACCCAGGCATGCGGCACATCAAATAGCGAATTTTTAGATAATCGGGTGAATGTTTAGCAGGAAAATAGTTTCAGACCATATCTGAACCGATTGTGTTCCAGAACCGGTTCCAGGGGTCCCGCCGGAAGTGGCACATTAAGAAAGTGAACCAAACCCATGCATGTGACACATCAAATAGCGGCTTTTTCGATAACCAGATGAACGGTAAAGTACTGTTTGCAGTTCGGAAGGAATTTCTCACCCTGTCTTAATGCATGGGAAATTCCTTGCCTGAATCACTCAAGAAATCGTTTTTCTTCGATTGCAGTACGCAGTTGAGAAGAAATGACAGTTCCAATGGCAGTCATTATAGAAAGTTTCTGCCAGGAATCGGTCAAAAAATTTCTTGAGCGATTCCTTTCGAACATGAAACTGGGCTTTTAGCAGGAAAATAGTTTCAGATCATATCTGAACCGCTTATACTGACGGAGTCGAAGTGGTGAATCCAGCTGAAGACATCTGATGCAGACCGAAGAATAGCAGGTCGAAGAGCGTCACGCCAAACAAGCTGCTTCCGTTATTTGTCAACGATAATTGCCAATAAATCCAGATAATAAGATATCTGAACCGGTTGTTGCGGGAGGTGCTCGATACCACCGACTCTTTCAGCAGAAATTAGACAGGTATTTGTCATGATCAGCTACATAGCTGCAAACTCATATTCATTAAATTATAAGTACAAATATACAATAATTCGGCACCAACATTTCAAAAGGGCGTAACTGCTTTTGCAACCAATGCCTTCTCACAGAGCTGTGGGTCGTATTTCATTCATCTCACGCAATTCACACCCATTAATCAAAAGAGGAGGATTTTATCTTTCTATTTGTGTTAGTGGATTGCTCGAGAGGGATGGGATACGCTCCACAGCTTTGTGAGAAGGCAGTGGTTGTAAATGCAGTTACGCTCTTCTGAAATGTTGGTGCCGAATTATCTTACGGATTCGTTGATAAAACTAGGGAGCACGATTTGCTAATTTACTGAAGGTACCTTCTCGCTAGCTACTAAGTGTCTTTACTGAACTACTGCACAATAATGTCACTGATATGATTTAAAGGGGTGTTCATATGTTCAATAATGTTGGGTTCAAATTTAAGGCTACGCATCTTTGCGTAACACCGGTTGTGTTCCGGAACCGGCTCCAGGTGTCCCGGAGATAAACGGTCAGCAAGAAAATAGTCTCTGACCACACCTAAGATTATCGGCAATCCTGATTGCTTCACTGAAATTACGAAAGTGAAAATATAAATTTTATCGCATCAATCCCCTTTTGCGTTTAAAATTGCTGCGCCCAATTTTAATGCAACTGGTTGGTTAAATGGAAAGCAGTCAACTGAGAGTATAATAAGTTTCCAAATTTGATTATGGCTTTGATGAAACTCTTGCTTTTCTGAATACGGCTGACACAAATTTCGATTTTCTCCTATGTTAACCCCTCCCCCTCTTGGAAAATTTTAGTCGGAATTCAACATTTTGAGGAAGGGCACAAAGAAATGAATCAAGAAATTTTTAAATTTTAAGGTGAAAAAGAGTCCTCCATAAAATGTCTCAACAAATCGCTTAACTAGATTTTGCTTAATTGATTGGGTATTTTTTCATCAAATACATTTATTATTTATCATCTCCCCATTGACGAGTCAACGAGCACTGTGACAAAAGAAAGAGAAAGGGATTTGTTCTGTTCTAGAGTATCCTCAGGATTCAGCAACACTTTGGCTAACGTCGACGGAAAAATACTGATTACTTATTCGACGAGAAAGGCACTATCACCACTAGGTGGATTAATCTGGGTTTTTTATTTTATGTTACCACAACCATTAAGGTGATGTGTCTGGTTTTGACATGGATCTTCCATCTTCCAAAAAAAAAAACATTAACGTTGCTAGGAAAACTGTTTTGAATGAACGGTGAGTGGCTGGCAGTCGGGCAAAACATAAAATATCGACTTAAAAATCAAATTTCTTGACTTTTTCTTATTACACAAACTTTTACTTCATTAAGAAGCAATTGAATTAAAATATCAAGTACAGCTGTATCGTATGGGTGACAAAACATTGAAAGACAAAACGTCAAATTCCCATAGGGGAGGAAGGGGTAACCCCGTCACCATAAGCATTCGGATTTTTCAAAATAAATGTAAGACGTAAATTGATATTTTCAGTACAGAGAATATTTGATTCATTAGTTTTTTATAAGACTTGTGCATAAGAATTGTCAAAAAATGTTTATTCTGGCGAAAAATGTACATAACACAACCATATTAAATATTGATGTTTTTAATTCAGTGCGGGTAAGACCGTCACCCCTATGGGGTAAGTCCGTCATATATATTTTTGTTAAAGATTTCAATTTTAAAATATTTTCAAGACATTTTTAAGGTGCAGTGAAGGTTTACCAATCATTCTACAGTCGATACTCTTATAAAATCACTGGTCGGAGGGGTGCAATTGGAATCCGCTAAATAAGTAGGAGACTAAGCTTAAGGGATTTGGGCTTTTTGGGGGTGTGGTCAATTATATCGGGTGTGTTAAGAGATAGCGCAATACTTTCTTCGGCAAAGTTTTAGGGCTTGAAAAGATCTACCATTTAGAACTTTAGTTCATATGATTAATTGGTAACTTGACCACCAGAGGCGCCACCAACAGTTTGATGCTAAATTGCACTACAGGAACCAAATTAGGTTATTAGGCAAACGTTACGATATGCGACAGCTCAAGACCCTGATAATTTGGAATAGTGTATTCGGAAAAAAATATTGGATACGCCAATAACTTACAGAACATGATGAATTACGAAGTTCGAAATTCCTCCACTGGGCGGCACTAGTGAGCATGTAAATTTTCAAAACCTCATTTCTCAGAATCCAATAACTTAGAAAGTTGGCATCTTCGGCAAAGTTGATCAGTATGACATAGACTTAAATAAAACGGGACACGTGTTTCAGAATTCTGCCACTAGGCGGCGCTAGTGAATTTGCAATCGCTGAAAAAATCCACAAATTATGCCCTTATTAGGTCCAGAAGGAACAAGAAGACTCCAAGCAGGATTTCCTGGAGAAATCCTAGTAGATTTAGTTGGATAAATAAGGAACCTTAGGAAATACTTAAAAGAAGCCTTAGGAAAAATCCTGCAGGAATGCCAGAAGAAACCTATATGGGGTCTTCCATAAATGACGTAGCATTTTTTTGACGATTTTTGACACCCCCTTCCACCCCCCCCCCCACGTAGCCTATTTTCCAATACGTAATACATGACTCGTAGCATAATCCGAGAGTCCAATTCCCCGCCTCCCCCATAAAATGCTATGTCATGTTTGGACGACCCCTATAGAAATTTCCCCGGTTGGTCATCAGTTTGTAGTTGCGTGACATCTCATAGAAATGCCTAGCCAGTTCAACAAACATCCACAAACATCCGGTGATCCGAAGAGCATGACGGTGTTACCCCCGCCGATGAGTGACGGGCTTACCCGAAAAGGCCACTATTCTTAAATTACACCGTAATTTTTGAATAATTGTTGAAACTGACCATTCAATGAATCTTGGTACTAAAGAATAGTACAGATGAGAATACATGATTGATGAAAGTGAATATCTGCACTTCTTTTGTAATCCAGAAGCTAAATTCTACCGACGAAATATTACATCCGCCGTTGGTGCAATGACGCGTGCGTTTGTTTTGTTTATTTTCTTCGTGTTTGACAGGTCAATTTTGGTATCATTTGTCTCGAAAGAGTAAAAATGGTAAAAACAAATAAGGCATGTGGCCAAAAAGCTACCAAATAACTGTTTTCTGGTAAAATCATTGGGGTGACGGGCTTACCCACCCTGACGGTGTTACCCGCTTTTCCCCTACGTTGAATGCCAAAAACGTCTAAAAGTGAAAGAATGGGTTTCTTTTGAAAGAATAAAGAACTCACTGTTTGCTTATATTACTCGATTTCGATGTTTTGTTCCTCTCGACATTTTGGAATTCGAAATTGCATCTGGGTTCATCAATATTATAAGGGCATGTTCCAGAAAATTTGGACTTTTGGGATTACCGTGTGACCCTACCGTTCTATTTGCATAACCAAGCAATAAAAAAATAATTTCTTATTTAAACGAGTCGTAGTTCACTCAACGATTCAAAGTTGGAAAAAAATACTAGTACTATTCAGATTTGAGGGTACCCGGATACGCTTACGGCATTATGCACAGTAGAAATAAACATTCAAAACTACAGCACTCAAAGGCATTTGAACGTTTTTCTTAAATTTTGCAATCGCACAAAATAATGCTGTCTCTTTAAGGGGCTGTCCATTAACCACGTGGTCATTTTTTTTGGGACTTCTCAACCCCCCCCCCCCTCGCGTGGTCATTAGTCCATACAAAATTTTTTATTCGTCCATACAAAATGGTCATTGGCTGAAACCACACCCCCCCCCCCCCTTATGACCACGTGGTTTATGGACAGCCCCTAAGCGAGACACACCACATGAAGTGGCTAGACCTGTATTTGAAGTTTTGATTTTTCGTTTTTTGTCCACTCGAATACTTTAAATATTAAAAAAAAAATTAAAAAGCTTTTTGTTCTTTTCCTTTCAAGCAATGAAAAAAAATAATACATACTTAATTTCTTATTTTTTGTAAAATAATTAAAAATTAAAAATATTTCATATTCTGATGTAATTATGTTATTTTTTCAACTAATCATTTTGTTCAGTTGTAAAAATAACATAGTTATAACAGAGTTTGTTCGGATTTATTTGTAACAAAATTAGTTACAAAAGATTAAAATATATTTTGTTATAATTTAGTTTGAAAAAGTAATAAACAGTCCATGTCATTACAAAATGATCACATAATTTGTTAGTTATATCACAGTAAGATATAATTATGATATATTCTTGTTATGTTAGTCTAGTCGGGTTATTGTCATTAATGTGCGAATCAGGCATTGAAATGCCTGGGTTAACTGCAACCCAATGCATTGGGTTAACTGCAACTTCTTCTTCTTTATGGCTCTACATCCCCACTGGGGCTAAGCCTGCCTCGCTTTACCTTAGTGTTCTTAGAGCATTTCCACAAGTTATTAACCCTCTAATACTCAACCCCGCCTTTAAACAGGGTATAGTTTGAGCATTTTTGTAATTTTTGGAAAATCAAAATTTTTATATTTTTGGCTGATATTTAGGACTGTTTTGTATATCTCAAAATGGTTTTTGGTGTATTTTAAAGCGTATTTATGTTTTTTAAAAATCATTGAAAAATATATGTTTTAGTCACTCTCTAGAAGTCATTGATTATTTTGTATTGAATCGCTACAAATAACATATTTTAAATTTTTCCCAAATCATTCTATCCTAGTTTTATAGTTTAAGGGAATCGAATACACTCTAAAATTATTTTCCTTAAAATTACACGGAATTTTTTTTTATGAAAATAAATAAAAATAAAAATATTTTAACAATTATTCTCAAATCTCAAAATGTTTTCATCTCAAAAAATCCGTACCCCAAATAAGCTTCCAGGAAAAATATAAAAGTGTGGGGATGTTGAAAAATAAAAATTAGAAAAATCAAAAACTGAAATTCACGAAATCGAGAATTAAAAAGAATCATCTTCCAAGACATGTTTAAAACGATTTTAGATGACGAAAAATGATATTTAGATCAAAATAAAAAAATGTGGGTATTAGAGGGTTAATTGAAGGGCTTTCTTTGCCATTGCATGAATTTGTATACTGTGAGGCAAGTACAATGATACATTATGCCCAAGGAGTCGAGAAAATTTTCCCGTCCGGAACGGGAATCGACCCCGCCGCACAGTGGCCGGAAGCCGGACAAAACCTCAAAAATCGACTTCAATGTTTTACTTTTCAAATATTTTTCTTCCATTATAGATACTTCAACTAAGAAAACCCCAAATTTTCAAATCATTTGGTCAAAAATTGAGACTAGTACATTTTTTCAAAGTTGAAGTTTTATGTGCTACAATATTAGTATTTATTGTCTTTATTTCATGAGCTTCCTTCATGAGTTCGTTGTAAAAGTTAGGAAGACTTGAATAATGTGACAATATTTTTTGTGTTTTTGGGTATGAATAACCATTACATTTCGAGGATTGTTTGGAATTCAATCACAAAATTATTATGTTTTTACAATATGCAAACATATTGACTTTTATGAAATTTTGGAGAAAAACTTCGTATTGAAGAGATCCAGTACTTGTTTAGGAAACATCAGAAAACGACGCCGTATCCCGCATCTAACGTGCAATTTTGTCTTGTTTTTGGCTATATAGGTCACTGTTTGCGCATTTTTGCGCTAAGCGCGAAAAAATTTTTTTTTCCTATCAGGTCACAATGGAGCCGCATGGTTGTGGAGGAAGTGATATTGTTTGAAGTTTAAATTTTATCTGAACATAGTTCAAATTGACTTCAGAATACTAACAATTAAGTGTAACTTTCATTCTTGTAAGAGATTTTCACCAAGTCAGATGGTCATAAGTGAAGGGGGGGCGGTCTGATAATTTAATGGCCACAGCTTCAACATTTTTTTATTATTTTTTTTAAATATTATTTGACAGAAGAAGGTGGGTACTCCGGTTAAAAACAGAAAGGTGTGATGACTAAGAATGAATAAGCCTTTATTTACTTAGACACTACCTACATGTTGCTTCACCAGATACAACTAACTCTTTTAACCATTAAAATAAAAGAAATACAAAAACAATCGTGAAAAACATGTAAAAATAACTAAACAAACCATTGCTCACTGATGTTCTTAAACTGATCGTTTCTTCGCGTCATTTTAATCTTTAGAATTGCTCAACAACCTTGGAAGCAATCTATTCTTCCGTTTCTTTTCTACACGCACATCGCTACAGTTCAAAGCAACAATTCACTAAACAGCGTAAAACGTAAACATTTTTCTGCGTAAACGTCGCGATCACCAAGGCAATCTTTGAATATTTTAATCGCAATTTTATGAAACGAATATTTCACGCTCTTGAGTGAAACCCTTTATATTGATTTTTTTAAACTTGAAGTTTTATTGCATGTTATTCATGCGATTTCATTAAACACATTTCTACTGAACGATACACAGAGTGATAAAGATTTTGAAAATATTTGCTGGAACTGAACTGTTCATCAATATGATTACCGATCTCTGATGATCGTTTATCAAAAACTCCCTTTAATATTGCGAATATGAATTGCCAATTCTTTATAGATAGGGTTGTTTCGGTTGCTTCCACAAGTAATAGCAGAGATCGATGTACCTTACAACCTAAACTTGGAAGAGCATATATGAAGTTGTTGAAACGAAGTTGATAAAAAGCAGTTCAAATTTTACGCATATTAGACTATCTGACCCCATAACACACCTCCGTGTACCCACCGTAAAATGTCACGTGGTCTATGGGCAGTCCCTGAGAATAGACCACGTCTTGTCAGCCAACATTGGTGTGTATCTGAATTGATCCATTGAGAGAAAACGTAGGTAAACGATTTTTTTCTAATGATTTATGTAGTTTTGAAGATTTTGGATCACCCTAACAGCAACAAATACACAATTATAGCTTATTTCAATACCAATACATGAATTAAGAACCCCCAGATTAAAAGGTTAATCAAAATCTACGTTCAGAAAGCACATCGTGATAGCTTATTATCGATTATTTTTACATTCTTTCCATAATCAGCAGATTTCAAAATTTTGAACCACCCTAATATAGCAATATCAAAATATAAGAAAAGTTTCATATCAGAAATAGATTTAGGGAACTAAAATCATCATAACCTGTGAATTTCAGCAATTTCGGTCAACATTTGAGGTTTTGTCCGACTTTTGTATGGAGGCCCGCCACTGTGCGCCGTCTCCGGTAGGCCATCTATAGCCTTAACCACTAGGCCAAGTGGAGACCCATGTATGCTTTCAATATCAGAGATATTTTAGAAAAAAAAAATGTTTGAGAGGGCTATTGAAAAAATCCAGAGTTTTTAATGCAAGCCTGTCTCTCCCTTCCTCCAGCTGTTTTAGAATAAATGTGAATTTGAGACTGACATTTCGCTCATTTTAGAATCCTATAAAGTCGGTTAATGATTATCCTGCGTTTCATTATAGCCAAGTGGATGTTTATCACAATGTGAGACGAATACATTTCAAGTGCTCTTGTTTTCCCATTTATTGCCAATAATACCCACTAAATTATTCAAATTTTGAGGAAATTCCATATCTATCATGATATGCCAAGAAAGACCTGGTAGTGCAGTGGAGCCACTTCATCACCTACCATTTCTTGAACCTCGTTATTTTTTTCTGTGCCAACTTGCAATGCAACGTGAATACCAACCTAGCAAGAATTTGAAGATACCTACATAATAAGGGCGGAGTGGTGTTTGCTTTTTTCACCCTTCGAAAAAACTGCAAATCAAAAAAAAAAAAAAGGAGAGGGGATTGTGTGATCCGATCGATACGTTGTAGATTGAGGTGAATACAGCGCGTTTGGGATAGTGTTGAAACTGAAATAGACGGAAATAAATGAGCCATCTACATATCAATCTAGTAGTTACTGTGAGAGTAATCAATGCAGTTATTTGTTTATGAATCAATAAATTCCGATAAGATAGGATAGGATATTTATACCGCTGTGATCTTTTTAGAATTAGCTTCAAGTAAAAAATGTGATGATTAATGATCAATTGAATTTTCTTTGATTCAAAAAAATAAAATTATTGAAACAAACCTATTTTGTATGGTATAATTTGCATTATACATCATTAAAATGGAATAAACTCACCCGTATAAGGTGCATAAACCTGCTGCATGCGTATCTAAGTGGAAGCCATATGTGTACTTACGACGAACTTTGTTAGCTTTTCATAACCACTTCTACCAGCGATGAAACGAAAATAAAGTCTTATAAGCTAATTTCTAACACAAAACCTTCGGATTCCACAATCTAATATCAAACGTCAACAGTGCTATTGCAAAACGCACTATTTGAACAGAGACAAAACTTTGACCAATACGAGGTTAATCTTCCGAACCAGTGACATTTGTTGTGTTACATTCTAGACGTTCCTGATTGTAAACTGCGTGAAAGCTCACACTAAGTATTAACGTTTCCGTTTGACATTTATCTGCCCATATACGTATATGATTTATTACATTAAGTAACTTGTAACAATTTTTGATTGCATTTCTTGCAGATGTAAACAAATCCAGCCATCGATAAAGTCGATAGTCGATAAAGAATCGCTGTTGTGATTTATATGGACATTGATTTGTCATTCCTCCTCCAGCATGATTTGGCATTTAGAGCGATTTGGATTTTGGCGAATGACGTAATGCGACTTTGTTTGCACTTTACACTGCACAGCCTAATGCAACTAGTAGTAACTATTGTTATCTGGGTTTTGTAATTGTTTGTACAAGCTGCTAATGATGATTATCGTTCAGCTGAACATCTCCAGAGGCATCAGTGCCAAATACAAAGGATAAAAAGGAAAAAAAAATAGGATCTTAGTGACTTATGAATAATATTGAATCTTAGCTATAGCTTTGTGAATAATGCTGAGAAATGCCCTTCTTTTGCTTGTACTACCAGTATATTGTCCAAACCTATGAAGCCAATCAAACTGTTATAATAACATGGCAATTTAGAAAACATCTGGTAAAATATGAGGAGAAACTGCATATTTAGCACAGTTAAGTCGTTGCAATCATGTGTCCTTATTGTAATTCAGCACAAGGATAATCGGTAATGCAGAATTTACATGTATGACATGTTCTAGCTAGCTACCACCAGATGTCACTAAAGATCGTTATCCTTGGGCCTTCCAATGTATGCGTTTGAGCATACATTGCAGAGTATCATCAAAACCGGTTCGACTATTCGGATAGGGTGAATCAGGATAAAGCTTCTCATTTTATGGTGGGATGAAAGGCATTAAAATTCATTTGAATTAATTGATTGGATTTGCTTGATTAGAACAAACTACTCAGGATGTAGATCTCCATCTCCAATTTTGACTAGATATATCGGATGAACCTCTATATGAATTGATATAATTATCATTTAATTTGTTCTGGACTTGTTGTTCCGGATAACGTTATATTACTATTTCAACTTGTGGTGGTTTGACAACTGTTAAGTTCATTTCAGCACCGTACTCCATATTAGATTCATTGGAATTGTGTTTAAATGTTTCCTAGCTCATTCAAATCACTACTTTCACACAATGTTTATACTTTTTAATTGATTTTTGACACTTTTTCTACATAAAATACAATCGCACTATGGACGAATTAAACCGTGCAAAAATCATAGTGATCAGTTTTCAGTTCGTGAATTATGCTCATTGCTTTGAAGTGTGAACATTTTTATATAAATACTAGCTGTACCCGGCAAACTTTGTCTTGCCTACTGCGTTTTTTTGACGTTTAAAGTCCCTAGTCGAGTCCAGCTCCCCGTTTGAAACGTATGAAAACCTGATTTTCAAAAACTCTCAATTTTTACATGTTTTTGGCCTCATAAACCTTCCTTGGGTGAAAACTAACAGAACAAAACTAAGACGACCCAAATCGGACCATCCGTTCCCAAGTTATGCGCGGTCCCACGTATGCCTCTGCATTTTTTATATATATATAAATATAAAGTTTGTCCTTCTGGATGTCACGTGGTTGGTCACATCGCTAAATTCAACAAGCATGGATTTCCCAAAGCATTGGAGTACAACAGCGCTGTTTCTGAAGGATTAATTAAACATAAGATTAGGCTAACATGCAGGAGTATTGAAAAACTAGATATTTAATCATCTACAATTAAAAATTCTAAACAATTTTAAGACTGTCAAATAGCAAAACAAAATTGTACTTTCATCAGTACTTGTGAATATCTTCTAATTGGACAGGAAAACTATATACTACTATATACTATACATACAAATATATACAAAGCTTAAGCAACAATTGCCTGATATGAAGTCTTCATGCTAGGGTTTTATGGTTTTGGAGTGGACAATACTGTCAAATATGCATATCTTGACTTAACACAACTGATAACATTATATAGTTTTAACAATGTCTCACATGTTTTGTACTCACAAAGTGATGGTTCTCCACAAAGAGAGTCGTTTTGAAACAATTGTTATATATCTCTTTTTAAATCAAAATTATTGCACTAGTAATGCAATCGACAGCTGAAGCAAAACGACTATCTTGTAGTGAACTGCCGTCGAATTACTAAATTTCTCACGGCCCAAGTTAACGCATCATTGGATTTGCACAGTAGGTAGGCACTGGATAGACATTGCAGAACAAAACTTTAAGCAACATCTTGAGACGAGTGGAAATGAAAGCGAAAGGGTTACTTCGAAGCAGGGTACGAAAAACGGATCACGCCGAAAAACAAACGCTTTGTCCTAAGCGGTGCATGTCGGTAACAAAGGCGCTCCGCAACAAACGCATGTCAAGCGATGAGAGCAATAAAACAAATATCGCTTGCCGTGCGTGTGCCGATATTTCGGCGTTTCAGCTGAAATTTTCGACCCACATCATCGAATTCATGAGCATTTGGATGAATTAAGACTCTTGCCATCCTCAGAGTCGAGTTTCAGTTGTAAAACAATGCGAAAATCACGATGTGAATAGAACAAGACAAATATTCCTACCGTTTTTGTTGTGAACAAACTCGGGAGCGATTTTGTCATTATCTGCTAACGAAAAAACAAAGCGTTGTTGCCGTGCCTTCTTTGTTGCCTATTTTTCGCTTGCGATGCCATATTTTGCGTACACTGCTTCGAAGGGATCAGATAGAGAAGAACCAGACAGAGCAAAAACACCATTCAACACCTGTGGGATAGCACGTTGTTGTACTACCTACGTACTTCGTACACGAACGTGCCTGCCGTGTTTGTTATTGTTCCGGATTTTCTTGTTGATTTTACCTCTCCTCGGTAACCCTTTTTTTTTTCGGTTGGTCCTAGCTATATTTCATCAACTGCATACCATCTATCAGTTCAGCGGAGACAGAGAGGTCTAGTTGCGTCAGTTGCGTAACAGAAGGCAGATGAGTCACACCGCACACCGGGCTGGAACTGTGCAAGTTTATTTAAAGCGTGGGTCAATAAGGATGTTTTTGATTGAGGTCTGAAGAAGGGAAAAGGCGATTGCATTTGTGGAACTTCGAAATATGTGGTATTTCATACACCAAGCCATGTTGTTTTAATGACGCAATTATTTTTGCAAAAAAAAATCAACTTATTGATAGGGGTTGTGTTGAAGGACGTGCCAAATAAGCTGCCACATACCAGAAACAGATTAAATATTTATGATCCTGAAAAGATATCCAAATTTAAAGCCGTTGAAGACATTTTATGAAAACCAGATCGAGTCAAAATGATTTATAAGTTCTTCGGAAGTGTTAAGTACAAACCAAAAGTTTGATATCTAAAATCAAAATGTGAATATTTAAAAAAGTAACGCGTCATATTTGACTTCCTGCACACTACACGAATTCTGGAAGCTAGTAGCTACGTGCAAAATGTGACTCATTTAGAACTGAGACATTTAGAGTAAAAGTGAAGTAGGGTGGAGTCATCAGATTTTAGACTACAGTGACCGTTATGGACGGATGGCCACCCATGTTTGACCATCTATTTCCGTTGGTTTGACCACTTCATTGTTCAAACTAAAAACAGTTCAATCATAATTCTGCTCATGGATCGGATTGAAATTGAACGTGAATCCGTCCAAAGCAGCAGCATACAAACCAAGGTTACAACATGGGTAAAAAAAACTTCTATTGCCAGCACATTCTATTTTTTCTCACATTTTACAGTTTGCAAGAAGAAAGCAGAAAAATCTTTTGAATTGCAACTGTAAAACTTTAATGGACATTCAGTCTTATAAGTTGAGTTTGAATACATAATTATAGTTTTTTACTTTCTTGTATATTTATTATCTACCCGGAAAACATTGTTATGAATATTGCGTAGCTCACTGGATCAATCCGTTCCCCGCCATTTTAGCAAACTATAGTAGAATCACTTGGAACCACACGCAGAGCCGTAGCGAGCGGTTGGCCAGGTTGGCCCCCGCCAAAGGCGCCAGCCTCAGAGGGGCGCCGACAAGGCCTAAGGGTAGAAGTAAACAGGGTTATCCTATTGTTTCTTCAATGTTTTCAAGATTACACTAATTACAGTATCTGAGATTGAACAAAGTTTCCTTCATAAAGTCTTCTATAGATTCCTTAACCCTCTAATACCCAATCCCGCCTTTAGACGGGGTATAGTTTGAGCATTTTTGTAATTTTTGTTTCGTGGAAAATCAATTTTTTTATATTTTTGGCTGATATTTAGGACTGTTTTATATATCTCAAAATGGTTTTTGATGTATTATAAAGCGTATTTACATTTTTGGAAAATCATTGAAAAAATGATGTTTTAGTCACCTTTTAGAAGTCATTGTTTATTTTGTATTGAATCGCTACAATTAACATATTTTAAATTTTTCCCAAATCATTCTATCCTTGTTTAAGGCTTTTTACGGCATCATCAGCATCGGCAGCCATGTTGGATATGAGCCTTAATATTTCAAAGTGATAATTCTCTGCCACCAAAGCGAATATTTGTATGAAAAAGTATCATCCTATATGCTCACTCGCAGGGATTGCGATGATACTTTTTCTGCTGCGTTGCTGCAGAATTGACAGTTTTTTATCACTTCAAAAATGCGAGGCAAACAATCATTGAAAAGCAAAAAGTCAATGATTCGTTTGAAAACTTAGTGATGCAGTAAGACACCTTAATAGTTTAAGGGAATCGAATACACTCTAAAATTATTTTCCTTAAAATTACACGGAAAATAAAATTTTCTCTGAAAAAAATTTAAAATAATAATATTTTAACAATAATCATAAAATCTCAAAATGTTTTCTTCTCAAAAAATCCGTTCCCCAAATTGGCTTCCAGGAAAAATATAAAAGTATGGGGATGTTCAAAAATAAAAATTAGAAAAATCAAAAACTGAAATTCACGAAATCGAGAATTAAAAAGAATCATCTTCCAAAACATGTTTAAATCGATTTTAGATGACGAAAAATGATATTTAGATCAAAATCAAAAATTTGGGTATTAGAGGGTTAAGAAAGAATAAATGTCTCACACCGCTTAGAAGAACTTCTATTGACTCCTTCCGAAATTGTACCAAATCTTTAAAAATTGCTCCATCTTTTTCACTGGAATTTCTGTATAAAACTCTAAACGCAATTTCCTCACAAATTCCTTCCGAATACCATAAATTTCAGATATTCAGAAATTATCCAGGTATTCCGTTAGAAAATCTGCCATTGATTGCATCTAAGCTTTCTTCAAAGGTTTTATTTTGAAAGTCTTCCATATACTCCTCCAAAAAATTCTCCAGGAATGTCTTCAAAAAACATTCTTAGGATATTTTAGAAAATTCTCCAGAGATTTATTGAGAAACTTTTTCAGAGATGCTCTCAAAAATTCTTCCAGTGGTTCTCCTGCAGGCATTTATTCACGAGCTACTCCAGGAATTCCTGCAAGATTTACTCCATGAATTCTATTGAAAATTCTTGCTGAAATTAAAAAAAAAGAAGACAATTCACCAGAGGCCTGCACAGACTGAATACATTATTTACACTAGACAACGGACATAACAGAACACGCAGTGGCCCAGTGATGAATTTTTCGTTTTACGAAAAGTTTCCACCAACTGGAGCAGGAATCGAACCCACACTCCGAGACTTAGGATACGCCTAGACGACTGCCTCCGCTAACCGCACGGCCACGCAGTCCACATATTTCTCCTGGATTTTCATCAGGTATTCCTCTAGTTATTCCTGCAAGATTTCTTGTTTGAATTCATTCAGTGATTCCAGCAGGAATTCTTCCTGAAATTTTTATAAGAACTCTTCGAAGCATTTCTTCAGGTATTCCTAAGGGGCTGTCCATGAACCACGTGGTCATTTTTTGCTGAATTTAAGACCCCCCCTCCCCCACCGTGGTCTTGGTTATGTGCGATTTTTTTTTGTCAAACCCCATCAAAAATAACCACAACAAAACAACAACAAAGTGTATCATTGTGATTTCTAAACAATATACGCACTCATGTAGGGCAAGCAAAGAATGCACTTCAATTAATAACTGTGAAAACGTTCAAATAACACTATTTTTAAGAAAGACAAGACGAATTACTACGAGAACATAGAAACCAGACCAAAGAAGAAAAGATGCCTTAAATTTCACTTCAAGAAAATAGCTAGAATTATTACAAGGATGACAGCCTCAAAGAAGGAGGCAGCTTGTAAGTGAGGGATCTGTAAAGAGAAAGATATTCACAATTGCATGTCATTTCGTTCTTTCGTTAGCAAAACATGTAAAAATAAATTATCTGTAAAGGTTTAGTCTGATTTAAGAATCAGCCACGTTAGTTGGAGATGTTCAGTAGTATCATAATACATAACCGTATAGTATTTAGCTTTTGCAATAGTTGTGTAGTATTTCTGTACACAGCTAATCGCGTTCGGTAATTTTTACCGAAATCTCAACCGCTGAGCGTTCGGTAATGGATTTTTAACGAAATTCTGTAAAAAAAATAACAAATTTCGGTGAAATGTTATCGTTTATCTGTCAAACTCTAACGAACTTCTATTCTGTAGGGTTTTAGTCACCGTCCAATGGTATATTTATTGGTTTGTTGATATTTTTCGGTGATTTCTACACACTAACGCTTCGATTTATTACGTTTCGGCTTACTCTTCTTCAGCCATCATCAGATTTGTCTAAATCGATACACTCGCCACTAGTGTGGCTCTATTACTCTATTATTAGTAAAAGAGCCACACTAGTGGCGAGTGTATCGATTTAGACAAATCTGATGATGGCTGAAGAAGAGTAAGCCGAAACGTAATAAATCGAAGCGTTAGTGTGTAGAAATCACCGAAAAATATCAACAACCAATAAATATATCTAACGAACTTCGGTAAAAGTTACTACCTTTACCGAATTTTTCCTGAGAAATAAACTTAACGGTTGAGATTTCGGTAAAACATTACCGAAGTCGGTGATTTTTTCTAACTGTGTATGAACATTATTTTAACTCTGCTAGAAGAAGAATATGTGACGCGGAATCTTAGGCAATCTGGACCTTTCAAAACATTGCACAAATGATCAGATTGTAGAATTAACATGTACTCAAATTAGCTAGGATTATGCAACTTTCAAGTATTCATGAGAAAAAAGCGAAAAAGTATCCAAAATGAAAGAAAAAGTTTCTTTGAAGTTTTTCATTAATCGGTATTTTGTACAACACGTTGAAAAAATCTCGCTTTCTGTACACAGCATTAGAGTGGTGGTGGCCAACCACTCGATTAACGGAATTTTAAAGTGCGTTAAATGACCTTTCCTGATATTATTTCTTTTCTACAGGTGGTTTGTTTGTACAGATTCTAAATGGACACCACAATTTTTCGTGCTATGGACAGAAAAAATAAACTAAGCGAATTAAATCCAAATTGGTTTTTTTGTTTTTGGAACAGATAAAAAAAATAAAATACCAAATAAAAAAAACCACGTGGTTTGGTTGAGAACCACCCACCCCTCTCCGTGGCTTATCGTGGTCTTTTGGCAGACACCCACCTCCCCCCACCACCCTAGTGACCACGTGGTTTATGGGATGGCCACTAATGGATTCTTTCATGTTCATGATTCATCTAATGCAGCGGTTTTCAGATCGTGCACCGCGGTGCACTTGGTGCACCGCTAAGCCTTGCCAAGTGCACCGCGACAGCTTTGAACAGGCTACGAGCTTGATGAAGAATATTAGATTAATAAATCGACCAACAATATGGATGATTGATAGCACTGTTACATTACTGTTATATCTCAATCTAATCTAATCTAATCTAATCTAATCAAACGCAGCAGGCCATGCGCGCGAAAGGTTGTGTTTTCAAATCGTCTGTCGTGTTTTTCTCGGTTCCGCGTTGCTTGTTTTGGCACAGCCGAAACAACGAACGGCAGCTAGCGCTACGCCATCCGGAAGGTTTTCGTATGCGAAGAGCGCGTGACATTTGTTTCAACAGTCGGTTTTACGGTAGTTTTAAAAAGAATATTCCGCGATTGTTTTGTGTTCTTTCGTAAAAACGTGATGTAATTTGTCTTCATTTCCCGTGTTCATCGTGTGTGTGGGTGATGCCGCAGTCCGGAAGAGCCAATAATTTCGTATTAAGAATGGTGTTATTAGTTGGATTTGGCAAGTTGATTCTTGTATGTTGTTGTGAAATATTGGGGTTATGAGCGCGTTTCTATGGTGTCTAATGTTTCTTTATGAAAGCCTATTAATCTGTGATTTGCCGATGATTGCTTCCAAGCCCAAGCACTACACAGTGAATTTAGCGAAAAACCGAATGGGCACTGGTGCGCACACTTCATATGCATGCATTGGTCCTGGCTGTGTGTACGGCGCTGTTGCTGCTGCCCCGTACTCCATGGAGCCCGACCGGAGGAGCAAATCAGCAGTTCAACCAGATTTATGGCTCAATTGAGAATCGCCTATTTGACAGAGCTGAAAAAGGCGCTTTTAATCATAATGACTGACAAATCGAAGAAAAAAAAGATATCCGAATGATTTTTGTTTCACATTTAACCTACTCTTTGTTTCAGGAAAAACACAGGTAAATTTATGAAATATTTATTATTCTAAGCCTATTCAAACAACATTATATGTATTTCATATGAACAAATCGGAGCGTTTGGTACGGTATGTCCACGCATCCTTCCTTCCCTGTAGATTCAAGAATTGTTTCGATGTTCCAATTTCATTTTTTTTTCGAATATGTCGTATACTTGAACTCGAGACAATTCAGAGAATCATCTTCGCGGTAAACACAACGTAGTAGGCCTGGCCGCTTTGATGCTTGTGTCATATCCCTGATATACTGCAAGTTTCAATATTGACAAGAAAAATAATTGGGCGTAATCTAACCTAATTATTTTCCAGGATGCTTTCTCGTACTGGCTGCGTTTGTGTTAAGGAGTGTATCGTAAAGTAGTTGAAAATGTTTACAATAGCCTCAAAAATAGTTTAATACAACTTTTAGATAATTTTATTTTTAGAGCTACTGTATAAATCCTTGAAAAAAGTAATGGCCTTTATGATTTTCTTAAAATGTTCTTTTAACTGGGTTTTTAACCTAGATTACTGAACGCATGTTTTTAAATTTTTGCACACCTTCTAAAAAATTGAAATTACGAAAAAAGTTCGATAATGTTCGAAAATTGTTAACTTTTTTGTGCAAATATAATAAGCTCCAGAATCCTCATGATATAGGCAAATTATTTTTTTCAAGAAAAATCTCTACTGCATTTAAGCGCAATTTTTAAAAATGAAAAAAGGCCATTTTTGAGGAACCCCTTTTTTCTATGCTCCTCTAAATCATGTTTACGCAAATAAAAAATACATGAAATAAAAAATTCGCATTTTTTATATAGGGTATGTTTTTTAACCCTCTAATACCCAAATTTTTGATTTTGATCTAAGTATCATTTTTCGTCATCTAAAATCGATTTAAACATGTTTTGGAAGATGATTCATTTTAATTCTCGATTTCGTGAATTTCAGTTTTTGATTTTTCTAATTTTTTTTTTTTGAACATCCCCACATTTTTATATTTTTCCTGGAAGCCAATTTGGGGAACGGATTTTTTGAGATGAAAACATTTTGAGATTTTATGATTATTGTTGAAATATTATTATTTTAAATTTTTTTCACAGAGAATTTTATTTTCCGTGTTATTTTAAGGAAAATAATTTTAGAGTGTATTCGATTTCCTTAAACTAATAAACAAGATTTTTGAAATGTTGGAAAATCTTCACAAAATTGCATTTTGTGCAGATTTTTATTTTGTGAGGTGTATTCATTTAACCATATTTTCAATAATACTGAACATTTTCCAAATTTTTCCAAGCTGTTCTAAACTTAACTATATTGTGAAGATTTCATAGAAGAACCGAAATGAAAAGACCAACCCAGTTTCGAGATAAAGCATCCTGAACATTTTCAACTACTTTCCGATACACTCCTTAGATTAGATTATTAGATTAGACGAATATTTAAATAAGATTGCTATCATTTACACTCCTATATAAGGGAAAATAGTCCCCCCTCCTATGATCAACACAGGGCTTCGTCGTCGATCTTGCCAGGAATCCACTGAAATTTGGATATTAACCCTCGGACGATAGCGCTGGAAAAATCTCGCTTTTTGTACTAAGCATTAGCGCAGTGCTGACGGTGGTGGCCAACTGCGCGAGTTACGGAAGGTTAACCAGACACTATTTTACCACAAACCAGATAATAACTTCCATAAGAATTAAGTCAAAAAAAAGAAAGAATTACAAGCCGTCTGGTTCAAAATTTCTTCGATGTGCGAGAACATCAAGCTCGCATCAGAAAATACTTAACATTTCTCACAAACTTCATTTTTTTTTTAATTTTTGATCAAGTGCACCGCGTGGCCGTTTGCCCCCAAAAAGTGCACCGCGAGACAAAAGGCCTGAAAACCCCTGATCTAATGTCTACAGAAAATTTTGTTACAGATTTTCTGGAATATTTTGATTAAACTTTGGTAAAGTTATTGGAAAATTCGGGTTAAATAGATCGTTTAAGGATTCCTGAAAACCCAATAAACTCAACTAAGTATTTTTAAAAACAAAATTCAGTTAAACAATCAATACAGAAAAGGAAAAAAAATCTGTAAGTTTTCTTGAAGACGGTTAGGGGCTGTCCATAAACCACGTGGTCATGAGGGGGGGGGGGGGGGGGTTCGGCCAATGACCATTTTGTATGGACAAACAAAAATTTTTGTATGGACTAATGACCACGCGGGGGGGGGGGGGGGTTGAAAAGTCCCAAAAAAATGACCACGTGGTTTATGGACAGCCCCTTATGCATCATTCATGTTTGGAATATTGTATGTCATTTCTAATTATAGTTTATTGCATTGCTTACTTGACTGCGACAAAATGCGGAATCTCAAATAAAAGTGCGCTATTGCATCGAAGCGTTCCGGTGTCCTCACCGCACTTATTCATCACGAGCTAATAAATAAGTGCGGTGAAGAAACCGGAACGATGTGACGCACAATCGCACTTTTATTTGAGATTCCGCACTTTATAGGAAGCACTTTTAACCGCGCAATGCGCAATATTGTGTTGGGCTTAGTGCGATTCTTGAAATGTAAATGAATTTGTGTTTGTACTTCAAGCCGTATAAGGGAAATTTTAGAAAAATGTTAAGTGACTACCATTGACATTCCTAAGGAAATATGCAAATGACAAACACTCTAAAAAAAAGTTTCTTCGAAACACCAAAATCCAACGTTAAAGAAACTATGAAAAAGAAATAATAATTACAAACTTTTGCAAATTAACAATGTCCAATTGTGGCGGGGCACCAATCTGGATGCACGCCAAGGGCGCCAAGGAACTACGCTACGGCTCTGACCACACGATGAAGACAACTTGCTCCG
This sequence comes from Aedes albopictus, assembly GCF_035046485.1. Classification (NCBI taxonomy): domain Eukaryota; kingdom Metazoa; phylum Arthropoda; class Insecta; order Diptera; family Culicidae; genus Aedes; species Aedes albopictus. The sequence continues at coordinate 440,465,342 of NC_085137.1, read as the reverse complement.
CCAAAGCTCCTATCCTCAATGAGGCAGCTTCACACTGACAACCTTGTCATAGTGCTGGCTGTCACAGTGTAATCAGTAATGTAATCACCCCGCTTGAATGCGATGACTTCTTCAGTAGATAACTGACACTGAGTAAGATTACAAGTGGTAGTCGAAATACGCGTATCTGTCAAAGGATAAGCAAATAGGGCGGAATTCAAAGGTATGAAACTGATTACACTCATTAGAAGAGGGTATTTTGCTTAGAGGGTTCGAAAAGTCAGTATAAGATGGAACTTCTAGTTTTCCCGTTTTTGTTGCTTTTCCGGTCGATTTTTGCAATTATTTTTTCATTCGAACACGTCGGAGCCCTGCACAAATGCAATAGTGGAAGAATTTTGTGAATCCGTTGGCCCGTTCCTGAGCCTATTCGTGACATACAAACACCATTCCATTTTTATTTATTAAAATTTATGTACGGAATATTCACTTTTTCTCGAATGTCTTGAACACTATCATAAACCCAGAAATCGGACAGCTTACTTACTTTTAGTCTTGATCATAAGGTCTGTATCCACAATAATCCGGACACAGAAACACGGTTGTAACTTTGCAATGGATCGATAAAATTGGCTACAAATTTCACTGGAAACCCTTGGTGTATGTTTATTATTTGAGCAAAGTTTGATGAAAATCGGTGCGATATTTTTTGTTGTAGCACTGTAACAGTAAAATGTGCGTAAATGAATGTTGTACAGCATCTGGTTTAGCATGTCAGCGTTGTAACTTTTGAAATTGGCAAAGGAAATGGCTGAAACTTTGAGCACAAACCTTTCAATATACATCTACTGCATCGGAAAAATTTCAAAAAAAAAATCGATGCACTATCAACAATTTTATAGTCAAAACACGTATTGGAACTAACCGTGGTTTTAGCCCTTTCGACAGCAATTAGTGAGCATCTCATATTGTTCCGATTGTACTGTTGAAAGTACTATTCCAATAATCATGAAATTTTGAGGACATAATATATACATGATTAACTAACTTCTGTGAAAATTTTATAAAAATTGGCAGTGGTATTCGATAGTTATGAATAGGCTATAAAGCATATGAAAAATACGGAAAATATTCGCAAATATACTCACCCACATCAGCAGTGATAGCTTTCCAACCAGTTGATTTGAATTGATGAAATTTTTAAGAAAGAGTATGAATGTATATCATAACTGCTCACGAAATTTCATCATTATTCTAACTGTACTTTAGACTGCAGTGGAAAAGAACCATCAGTCATGCAGATGAAAATTGTTAATGATTGTACATAATGCTTGAATGTACCTCTCTTTGTTTTTGAGCTACAATTAAAAGTATCGCACCGATCTTCATTGAATTTTGCTCAAATAATAAACATACACCAAAGAGTTTCCAGTGAAAATTTTGGCCAATTTTATCGATCCACTGCAGAGTTACAGTCGTGTTTCTGTGTCCGGATTATTGCGGATACAGACCTTGCACAGTGGTGCTAACGGTCGAATTGAAAGATCTCCATCCTGGGCGATTGTCCGCCATTTCTGTCGACTTGCTTTATTTCGTTGTTGAATCTACGCCGCCATGAGCCTCTGGATCTGCCTCTTTTTATTTATTAAAATCCTGTCCTGCTGAGTTCCAATTTATTGCTTGCTTGCAAATTTCGTTTCCGCCCCTGCGTAGGGTCGACGCACCTCCACTTTTGCTCCCGACATCGACGAAGAAGCTCCATTTGTGAAGCCACTGTACACGAATTATATATCATAGGCATCTATTGATGAAGACCTGCAGCTGTTGAGTTTTCTCCACTGATACACACCAGGTTTCTATGAGGGAGTATAGAATTCCGGAATGGAATAAATCGACTTTTTTTAAAATAGGATGAACATAAAGGCCAAGGCTGAAGAAGGATCCTCATACATATATTAAGTTTTGAGATTGATTTTCATCCAATCTCTACTGTGTCCAAGAAACTGGCATTAGATATTGAGTTACCGTCGTGCGGGGCTTCTTTATACACTTTTTAATGGTTTTTCAACTTTATGACATTATAACTCCCAGAGTAGTGAATGTATTTAATAATAATAATCGTAAGTATGTATGTAGGATGCATGCAAAATTTGAACTAATTCCATCCATAAACAAAAAAGTTGTCCATACATCAATCGGAGACATATCATATAGAACCAGAGGGGGGCTACTTTGGACATTCATAATTAAAACAAAACTGCAGTTAAAATTCCGGGTTTATTTGGAATACTACTTTGTACCAATACTGTTGTATACTATATCATACATTATTTCAATAAATATATGCGTTTTTTGATGGTTCTGCGCTACCTTTGGTATTATGAGCAGCGTGATATTTTAATATAGACTTAAAGGCTTTCTGGGGGCCATCAATCCTTTATTTAGGTGAAACGGTCATTTATAATGTGTATCCATACAAATATTCGATTGTATATGCTACGTCGATACTTCTTGCACGAATTGAACAACTCTTTGAAATTTATGAACTGCAGAAACAATGCAAACAGAGCAAATGTTCTGATACGTTATGTATATTTTTATGATTCATTCGATGTTTTTTCGCCTCCTGACAAGCAATAAAAAGTTTGTTTGAAAAACAACTTCAACCAAATGAAGGGAAAAATATTGCGTCATTATAGTCCCAAAGACATCAAACAGATTTGAACCATATTTAAAATTCAAAAAATCCATATTCAAAAGTGTCCAAAGTAGCCCCGTATTTCAAAAGTAGCCCCGCACGACGGTATTTTTATTCTAATTGAAAAGTGTTGCCAACTATCTGTAAAGAGATGTCGGAAATCTTCGATGGTGGAAACCGTTGTTGGTGTCATAGAATTGACTCGAGACCTATATTTACACTGGAACCTCTATATATGCACATGAATGGGACTGCATAAAATAAAAAAGTGCATAAATTAAAAAATGCATAAAAAGAGGGAAAATTATGCATAAATTAAGTTTGGACTTGAATGAGGGAATCTAGTTTGCGTCAACAGGTCTTGCTCATTTGGAGGGGGACTTAGGGGTTATCCCCTATCCACAGAGAACCCAAAAAGGGGGTTTCAGGGGATTTTAAAGGGGTTGTTTTAGGCATCTATTGATGAAGACCGGCAGCCGTTGAGTGTTCTCCACTGATACACACCAGGTTTCACTGGCGTACAGCAGCACAGATTTCACGTTCGATTTGAAAATTCGGATTATGGTGCGGCGACTAATCAGTTTGTTTTTTCATAAATACCGTAAACCGGGGTCAAATTGATCAGCGGGGTGAAATTGATCACTCGGGTACTACATTGTAATTTCATACTAGGAACTCTTAAGCGTCGTAATGATCTTAAACTTTTTACGTCATCTGATTCGTAGATGTCTAGAGATGAGTGTAGACTATTAATTTTTAAGAAAAAAAAGTTAGTTTTGCCTTTCTTTTTTCAAGGAATTTGCAATGTATTTTTCATTTACCTGAAATCATTGCTACTAAACAATCAATTGCTAATAGGACTTCCCGTAAATTCTCTGTTTTTTGTGGAGCCTTAGTTGGGATGTTATGCAGCTAATCAGAACATGAAATAGTTATAAAAAGTTCATTTTACGAGGGAATAGTCATTTATTGTGATAAAAATCACTTAATTCATATGAAATTGCCTACCTTTAGGCGTTTGAAGGGAAATTTCAAAATTTAATTTTGCATTTAAAGTATTAAATTCACTAGTTGTAAGATTTTAGACGCGTTATTCGGTTTTAGAAGAGCAAAATTAAGCGGAGAAGGAAATTTTCCTTTCCAACCGATGCTTAATTGTATACTGATCAATTTCGCCCCAAAGTGGCTTTTCCAATATTTTGATATTTGGAGTTATTTAACTTAAAGTTTAAATTTGTTGAACAAAATTCTGTCACATGGTTCCATCGAGATCCACAGGGTACTGGTTTTACATATATTCTTTTGGCAACATTTACGGTACATTTTTTACACTCGCAAAAGCAGCTCTCTACTTCTTGATCCGTGCACCTCTATCAATCTTGGCGTCCCTTAGAACAGGATACGTCAGCCTAAAAGAGACCAATTTGGGGACCAGTAATCTAAGCAACAAGCTATGAAATCAGAAAGAGAAGTTGCATGTGTCACATCCTATCCTAGGGTGCCACCATCGGCCATCATTTGGCTACCAAGATAATGTGAGCTTTCAACATTCTTCACTGCTTGCCCAGCTATCGTAAAATTGGAAGGGTTGACCGTGTTTACATCCAACGAATTGACGTTGATCGTAAGACCTGCCAGTGAGGAGCGATAGGCAAGATCAACGAGCTTGCTCTGCATATCAGAGCGCCGTTTGCTAGGAGAGCAATGTTATCAGCCAACTTAAAGTCATTTAGGTGCTCCATGGTAATGGGCTGTCACTGCAACCCACGATTTGGTTCACAATCAATCGCACCTATCAGGATCTCGTCGATTACAATGAGGAACAGTAGCGGTGATAGTATACATCCTTGCCTCACTCCAGCAACGACCCGTATGGGATCGGACAGAACACCGTTTTGCAGTACTCTGCACGAAAATGTTCTGTACTGTGCTTCAATGAGGCCGATGATTTTCTCAGGGAGATCCTTGCGCCGGAGGGCTTCACACATGTTTTCGTGATAAAGACGGTCGAAAGCTTTTTAATCAATGAACACCAGGTAGAGAGACTCTTGGAATTCATTGATTTGGTCCAGGATGATACGGAGCGTAACAATATGGTTCACATAGTATCGTCCGGCACGGAATCCTGCTTGCTGCCGTCGGAGAGTTGTGTCAATCTTCTCCTGTATGCGGTTAAGGATCACTTTGCAGAGGACTTTGAGAACGATACACAGTAATTGATGTAATTGATGCAGTAGTTGTGCGGATACTACGGGGTCAGCTTTGAGCATCTCTGCTGATATGCGATAGACCCCTGGGGCCTTGTTCGATTTCATGCTACGGATGGCTGTTTCTATCTCCTGCACTGATGGAGCTTCGGTGTTTACACGGGTAATGCGTCGAACCCTTGGCGAATCATGCTGAGGTGTTGATGACGACACTTCAAAAAGGTTTCCAAAGTGCTCGAACCAGCGTTTCAACTGGTCAGCCGGGTCGGTCAGTAACTGTCCAGACGTGTCTTTCACGGGCATCGTAGCATTCATCTTGGTCCCACTAAGGCGACGTGAGGCATCGTAAAGGAGACGCATGTCGCCGGTGTTTGCGGCTTTATCGCCTTTGTCGGCTACGGAGTCCGCCCACGCTCTTTCGTCCCGTCTACATGAGCGTTTCACTTAGTTCTCGAGAGATGAATAGCGCTGACGGGCTACGGCTTTGGTTCCTCATGTTTTCGCTCGCTCTATCGCGGCTTTGGCGTTCCTTCGCTTCGCTCCTCTATCTTCCTCCAGGTATCATCTGTGATCTACTGCTTTCTTCGGGTGCATAGCTCACCCAAATTATTCTCGCCGGTGGCGATGAAGGCGTTCTTCATGGCGCTCCATTGATCTTCTACGCTTCCACCATCTGGTATATTCGCAGTACGGTTCTCTAGCTCCTCGACGAAGGACCTTTTCACCGCAGTGTCTTCCAGTCGGCGTGTGTTGAACCGGCGCCCGATTTTCTCCTGTCGATGGATACTAGCAATGCGCAGTCGGATCTCGCCGATTAAGAGATGATGGTCGGAAGCAATGTCGGCGCTACGTTTGTTCCGCACATCAAGAAGGCTCCGTCTGCATTTCCAGCTGATGCAGATGTGGTCGATTTGATTTTGATTGGTTTTGTGTATTTCATCGAAATCTTCTTCGAACAAAGAGAAAATTTATTTGTACGTTATAGCAAAGAGTACCTGTAGTACGTACGGTAATGTAGGAGAACGTGCCTCTGGAGCCGACCTTCTGATACGGTAATGGATGCACTTTTCGGTGGAGTAAAGTTACTTTGTATCCAACAAGGTATCAAGGTAGGTCTCTTAGAGGTCACACCTCTGGAGATCAACTGATACTATTTTTATACACAGTTTTCGACCGCTTGCAGTTAGATTGGCAAAGCCCCTTCAATGTCAACGACCGCGAGCTCTAATTCGACACAGCCCAAGTACCCACCTTGAAAATTAAACAGTTACAACCTCCAGGCATCCGTCCCAAATCGCAAGCTTCGTTCAGTCCCATTAAACAATGCGAGTAGGTACCTACAGAGTGCACTGCGCTTAATAAAATTCGATTGAATTAGGCGTAGCAAATTTAAATAACAATCGGCTCCTGCTGGTTGACTGATTTCTGATTGAACTGTTGCACATCGCATCGGCCGACGACCGACATGCAAATCACTCAGTCATCAGCACAACACCACTGACTGTGAACTGTGAAGGCATCCTGATGATGCCTGCAGCTGGCAATATGGTAACGACTTTGCACGCTTACAAAAGCCCCTTCTTTCTTGCTTCGAGCGAAGAAACCGTTTCACACCGGGGACTTTCTGCGTCTTCGAAGGACATTCACCTGGCCCTTTGATGGGTAACGACGAATGATTGATTTCTTACCGTTCCGTGCTAGCGTACCAACCGAATCAATTTCGGTGATTAATTCTTTTGAGACCGGGTACAGTGACGATCAGATGTCATACAATATTGTGTAATAAAATGGACAATTAGCAATCAAGCTCTCATATTAGCAATCGAAAAAAGGCTAAAAATGCAAGTTGAGTAAAAGTCGGCCCCAATAGGAGGCAATCAGTGAAGTACTAGATTGAAAGTAGTGAGCTGCATTTTTGTATGGTGAGATGATCGATTCTCCATTTCTGCAATGAAATGGTGCAAACAGCGTGGGTTATATGATTTCATGTCCAATTTTATGTTGTTTGAGCAAAAGTTTAGGTAACTGTGTTGTTGAAGTTGCAAGAAATAAATAATACAACATCACAGTTACCCAAACTTTTGCTCAAATAGCATCAAATTGGTCAAGAAATCATATAACCCACGCTGTTTGCTCCATTTCATTGCAGAAATGGAGAATTGATCATCTCACCATACTAAAATCCAGCTCACTACTTTCAATCTAGTACTTCACTGATTGCCTCCTATTAGGATTACTTCAAAAAAACAAACCAAAAAAAATCAAGAAAACAAGTGAAGAATGAAAGTATGGAAGAGTGTTAAACAAATTTCGATAACAAAAACGTAGGTTACTTTTATTCGCCACTGTTCACACACATGGTCGAACCCTTCCGATTTCCATCCAGCCGCCGTTGTTGGTCGTATGCAAATGTTCGCCAAATCTCGGCAGGCATTAATCATATATGCAGCATGCAAATTGTAACTTCACCCGGGGGAAAAAGTGTGAGAAATTATAAATCACCTTCGGAGTCAATTTGATACATTCATTCTCAAAAGCATGGTGCGTGCAATCGGTCGCTTTCCTCGATTCAACGAGGAGTCGAATTTCTCACTGAAATTTGTTCCCCGTGGGTCCATCCCCGTTCAACGCAGGTAGCAAACTTTATTGAACAGGTATCGAAAGCGCAGTCAGTTCAGGTTTGGTTACCAAAAAGGGGTGTCTCGGATGCGATGCAGATCAAGAAATTGCAGCATGCTGCAAACCTTTTTTTCGCGCATCAACCAAAGGAAGCGGGACGCAACATAAGGGAACATAATATGCAAATTAATTACATTGTTGCACGAGAGAGTGAGTCGAGTTCTACCTGGGTACAATTTATTCAAACGTGATTCTGGGTTGTTGCACACTGGGCTTGAACTGGCGAGAATAATTAAAATTTCTTAAAAAAAAAATTATTGACGAAAGGCGTGGAAAAGTAAGTACTATATGTTTAACGTTTCTATTGCATCACGTTGGAAGCAGTTCGCTGACGTTGTGTACGGTTTGGGTTAAAAATGACTCTAATGCAAAAAGAGGGTTAAAAGAGTTGACAATTTGTCATACAAGTCTTCAGAGAGGCTCAACTTCTGTCTGTGAGTTGTGAGTCGGAAGCATTTAGAAAATTCCCAGGTGGCAGTATCCCTCCTAAGTAACATTTCAACAACCACTTAGTTTTGCAGAGGTTTTAAAACAGTCTAAAAACTGAATAGGTGCCTTTTATTTTGGATTTATTTGGGGATCACAACACATCCCTCTTCTAGTCTATTTGACTTAAAATGTTACTTGGGCTGCTTCTTGAATTTTTATTTTCATTTATTTTTCCGTGCATAAGCTCACGGTATTAGAAAAATACCTTCGAACGTCAAAATCCAATTATTTCTCAAACTTCACCATGAATTTAGTTTTTTCCTAATTAAATTTTCTAAAAAAAATTAGAGCATTTGTTTCGGAAATCTGGAACCCAAATGTAGGACGCATCCTTTAGCAAACTCATTCTAATATTGACCGATTCTCGCTAATTGTCGAACGATTCACTCCGGTAGATGAAATTTTGAATTTTCTGTTACTGATATGTAAAATTTTCATATAATGAGAGATTCGGAAAAGTTCCGAAGGGGTACCCGTAGAAAAAAAATTGCTTCGTATTTAAAAAATCAAAAACGAAAAAAAGAGAAAATGCTTCTAGTTTCGCCTTAAGTTCATGTTCGCCCACCATTTTGGACATTTTCCCCATCTCAATCCCACCGTTCACCTCGATGATCAGATCCTGTGTTGAGCTGAGGGTCTCCGCAAAAGCTGACGAAATAAAAACCGAAACAAGAAAACAAAAAAATCAAACGGAAGGATGATACCTCCGAGCGGATGCTTGATTTATGTGCCAAATCAATTAGGATGCTTTTTTCCGTCCTCATCGGTGCTGGTGGCGCGGTATACATACGATGATGAGATGCTCCCGATGCGTTGCACGGCAACCAGCAGCTTGGAAGTTCATTGAACGAGCACCGCGTCATGATCAGCTGCTAGCTGCCGCCGTATTATGCGCGCGGATGCGCGCACAAATTATTGTCGAGTTTTTTTTCCGGACCCATCGCCGTCCGTAGTATGTTATGCAAATTGAGCTTTGGGTGCTTCTGCGTAAGGATTCGCAAATAGGGATATGTCATTGACTGTGCTTGTTTCGGGTGTTGGTTTGGTGTTCGGATGAAGGGAAAACCTACGTTAAGGCTTACGCAGTTTCGGAGCGGTGGGGAAGTTAAATGGAACAGGAAAAGTTATTAGTCAAATGGAGGAGCAACTAACGAGTTTGGCATATACATAGATATAAACTGAATGGTAACAAAACAGCCTCAAATGAATTGAAAAAGTAATGGAATATATGTGAAAATTCTTCGAAAACCAGGACGCGCGCCATCAAGTAACCGAAACTGCACCGCGCTCGCGCTGTATACGATGAGCGAGTTTTTTGGTAGTTCATTTATTTAGTTAACATCAAATTCTTGTTAATACTGAATCAACAATTTGCCGCCATAATACTCGATTTGCAGCTACAGATTTCCAACGTCGGTCACGCCCAACACTTGCCAGATCATGCTCCACCTGGTCCGCCCATCGTGCTCTCTGCGCTCCACGCCTTCTTGTACCAATTAGATGGTTAGCAAACACCAACTTTGCAGGGTTGTTGCCCTGCCCTACGTATCCTTCCGGCTTTGGCCACTTTCTGGATGCTGGGGTCGCCGTAAAGTGCAGCGATCTCGTGGTTCATCTTTCTTCGCCACACACCGTTCTCCTGCACGCCGCCGAAGATCGTCCTTAGCACCCGTCGCTCAAAAACTCCGAGTGCTTGCAGGTCCTCCTCGAGCATCGTCCATGTCTCGTGTCCCAAGAGAACCACCGGTCTTATTAACGTCTTGTACATGGTACATTTGGTGCGGGGGTGAATCTATTTTGACCGCAGTTTCTTCTGGAGCCCGTAGTAGGCACGACTTCCACTGATGATGCGCCTTCGTATTTCACGGCTCACGTTATTGTCAGCCGTTAACAAGGAACCGAGGTAGACGAATTCTTCTACCACCTCGAAAGTATCCCCGTCTATCGTAACATTGCTGCCAAGGCTTGTCCTGCTCGCTCAGTTCCACCTACCAGCATGTATTTTGTCTTGTCACCACCAGTCCGACCTTTGCTGCTTCGCATTTCAGGCGGATGTACAGTTCTGCCACCGTTCCAAATGTTCTAGCAATAATATCCATTCTTCTTCTTCTTCTTCTTCTTGGCGTAACGTCCTCGTTGGGACAAAGCCTTCTTCTCAGCTTAGTGTTCTATGAGCACTTCCACAGTTATTAACTGAGAGCTTCCTCTGCCAATGACCATTTTGTATGCGTATATCGTGTGGCAGGCACGAAGATACTCTATGCCCAAGGAAGTCAAGGAAGTTTCCTTTACGAAAAGATCCTGGACCGACCGGGAATCGATCCTGTCACCCTCAGCATGGTCATGCTGAATACCCATGCGTTTACCGCCTCGGCTATATGGGCCCTAATAATATAATAATATCCATGTCGTCCGCAAAACAGACAAATTGGCCGGATTTCGTGAAGATCGTACTCCGGCTGTTGAGCCCGGCTCGTCGCATAACACCTTTCAGGGCGATATTGAATAGTAGGCAGGAAAGTCCATCACCTTGTCGTAGTCCCCGTCGAGATTCGAATGAACTGGATAGTTCACCCAAAATTCAAATATATTGCGTTTTTTTTCAACCAATTTTAGAACTTTTTTCATAAATTAAAAGCTGAATACAATACCATTCGATCATCTGAATGCAGGTTTTGCTCCAGATTAGTGAAATTTAAGATATTGGCGAGCTTTAGGGACGATCTCCTTAAATTTCAGCAAAATTTCCAAAAAATGATTAAGAAATGTATTTTTTTCAACAAGAAAAAAAACAACTTAAAAAATTCTTATTTCACATATCGTATGTGGGCGAGTTACAGTAAAAAAATCGGCTAAATCGGAGCATTGATTACGGAGAGTGAGATGTTTGAAGTGAGCGACTTTGCTTAAAAATAGAACAAAATTCGATTTCAAATCATCAGCCTTGTATGGAAATTCGAAAAAAATTCTGCTCTACTGTATTTTTTTTCCTTCTCGTTTTCGAACTCAGGGCATGATTCTACACCAAAAATGATCATCAGCTTACCGAGTTCAAAAATGCTGTAAACTAGTGTAATTAGTCAGACAATTGTTTTACACCATGTTTGGAGTTCAAAAAATTGAACTCAATTGTCAATTTTCACTTATTTTGGTGATGATTTAATACTAGTGTATAACAAAAACTCCGAGTTATCCCACTATATTGATTAAGGTGGCCCACACTTATATCAAAAACAAAAATTTCGAAAAATGCCAAGTCTTACCTTCTCAATCAGTTGTTTTGGACTCCCAGAAGCTACGTTCAAAATTTGATCAAAATCGGTTGAGCCTAAGGGGGCGCTCAAAACGCTTGAAGTTTGTATGGGAAAACTTGGCCAAATGTATGCAGAAATTTTAAGTTTTCGAATTTTGCCGCTAGGTGAAGCTGTAAGCGTTCAATAATCTAACCCTTTGGTATTATTGTAGGTGACTATATGCCAAACAACTTTGTCGAAGACCGCAAAGTGATCCAACGTCTGTGAAAAAAATTATACCCTAGGAAAAGTGAGGATAAACTTTATTGTTATTTTTATAATACATGTAAAAGAATAATATCAATAATGAAATCTCAATACTTTACCTCACTTTGCCTAGGGTATAACTTTTTTCACAGACGTCGGATCACTTCGCGGTCTTCGACAAAGTTCTCTGGCATATAGTCACCTACAATAATACCAAAGGGTTTGATTATTGAACGCTTACAGCGCCACTTAGCGGCAAAATTCGAAAACTTTAAATTTCTGCATACATTTGGCCAAGTTTTCCCATACAAACTTCAAGCGTTTTGAGCGCCCCCTTAGGCTCAACCGATTTTGCTCAAATTTTGAACGTAGCTTCTGGGAGTCCAAAACAACTGATTTAGGAGATAAGACTTGGTATTTTTCGAAATTTTTGTTTTTCATATAAGTGTGGGCCACCCTAATATTGATGCTTGTGGTATTGATATGTTTTGGCCAAAAAATTAGTTGCCTGCACATGCTGCTTCATGAGTTATCCATTTTTTGTCATTTGATTAAGAATCTCTAAGAGCTCCCTTGAGTATAGGTCATCGGATCTACAATCGTTAACAGTTTTGAACGTCTTGCATCTCTTCTGAAACCACCTGAAACGTCTAAGAGACGCTTTAAACCGCCGCTAAAACCTCTCTGAAGCTTACTTAAGAGCTGTGATCCAAAATGTATTTTCAGAAACTGTAGGCTCCCTTAATTCCCCTCAGAACCCCCTGTAACACCCGTGAGACTATCCGAAACTCCCGAAAATGTCTGTGTAACGCCTCTCAAAAATCCTCTGAAGCTTCCTAAAACGCCATCGAAATCCCTCTAAAACCCCCTCGGGCCCTATGTAACGCACCTGAGGCCCTCCCAAAAACACCTACGTATCGCCTCTGAAACACGCCAAAAATCATCTGAAGCTGTCAAAAATGCACTCTAAATCCCCTTAGAACTCCAGCGGATGTACAGGCATACCTCGATAGTACGTACACCACCGCATCGTTTAGTGTACGTACTCTCGAATCACAAATTTTTAATTCAAATTTAATTTTAAAATCAAAGAATGTTATTTCTAGAACGTCAGGATTGCCAAAAAAATAAATGTGGCCTAAGGGTCCGTTCATTAGTTACGTAATTTTGCTTGTTTAGGATACTATCTTTATTGGAAAAATCTTCATGTGCTCTGGGGAAAGTTCGTAGAGGCATCTCGTCTCTGGGAACTTATATTGGTTTTATTTAAGTTATCCTTTAAAACCATCCAAACTGGTCTAGATATAATAAAATCGATCTAGATCAGCTACATCTTGTTATAGAAACATTCTTGATGTATTTTCTCCTGCAATATTTATTGCCATTATATTTTCAAAATCTTCTGAATATTGCTCCTTCTAGGGCCCATATAGCCGAGGCGGTAAACGCACGGGTATTCAGCATGACCATGCTGAGGGTGACGGGTTCGATTCCCGGTCGGTCCAGGATCTTTTCGTAAAGGAAATTTCCTTGACTTCCTTGGGCATAGAGTATCTTCGTGCCTGCCACACGATATACACATGCAAAATGGTCATTGGCAGAGGAAGCTCTCAGTTAATAACTGTGGAAGTGCTCATAGAACACTAAGCTGAGAAGCAGGCTTTGTCCCAGTGAGGACGTTACGCCAAGAAGAGGAGAGGAGGACTCCTAGAAGAGTTTATTTTTTTTACGATAAGGGATTTCTAGAGGTATCCCTGACCTCTTGGAGGAATCCCGGAACTCTTGGAGGAATTCAAGAAAAAATTACTTGATGAATCTTAGAAAGAATTCCCGTAGGAATGTGGGAATGAATTTCTGGAGGAATCTTGGAATGAATTCATGGAGAAATCCCGGAATGATATTCCTGGAGGTATTCTGGAAGAAATTCCATCCATCAATCCTGGAAGCTCCGAAAGAATTACAGAAGAAATTCTTGGTGAAGCTTCGGAAGGAATCTCTGGAGAAATCTCTGAAAGAGACCCTAGAATCTCATTAGGAATCGCAGAAGAAACTCCTGGAAGAATCCCTAAAGAATCCCATATGGCAATGCAAGCCGCAATTGCTAATGATTTTTTTCTAAGTTTTTGACATTTTGTGACCTTATTGTTTACGTTTCGGACTTCAAGAGATTTCTTCCAGAATTTGTCAAGGAGTCCCTGGAATCCTCCAGGAATTTCATCCGGGATTCTCCAAATAGTTCATTTTAAGATGGCTCTGGTTTTTTGGGCTTCCAGATGGTATTCCTGGGGGTATCCAGTTAGCCTAGTAGATAAGGCTATGGATCGCCAATCCGGAGACGGCGGGTTCGATTCCCGCTCCGGTCGGGAAAGTTTTCTCGACTCCCTGGACATAGTGTAACATTGTACTTGCCTCACAATATACAAATTCATGCAATGGCAGGCAAAGAAAGCCCTTCAATTAATAACTGTGGAACTGCTTAAAGAACACTAAGTTGAAGCGAGGCTGGCCAAGTCCCAGTGGGGACGTTGAGCCATAAAAAATATGAAGAAGATGGTATTCCTGGAAATTCTAGCAACTTCACCCAGAATTTTTCTAGGAGTTCTTTCGGAATTGGTATCAGAAATTCTTACCGAGATTTCTTCAAGAACTCCTTGCAACAATCCGTAAGGATGGATTACTGGAATTTCATACAAGATTCTTCCCGAAGTATCTTCTGGGAATTCTTCAGGAATTCCTTCTGAAACCCTTCCAGAAATCCTACAAGATCCCTGACAAGAATTCCATTCAGTGTTCCTTTAAATTCTTTTTAAATTCTTCTCCGATATCCCTCCAGGAACTTCTTCCGTTTTTTTTCGGGAGCTACTTCTGATTCAAGTATTTCTTCTGAGATTCCTACAATAATTTCACCAGGTAATCTTTCTGGGATATTGCCAGGATTCTTTCGTAAATTCCTTCCGGAATTTTCTTCTGGTGAATTACTTTTCAGGTTATACAGAGTTTTCAGTCGATAGCGTTCTACGATACCTTTTCAGGAACTTCTTCCGGGATTCCTCTTAGTGCTTCTTTCAGGAATTCTATCAGAAACTGTAACCAGTGGTGTGTTGAAGTGTCCAAGATTTGTGAGATTATCGTGATTTTGTTTATCGTTGTGTTGTAATCTTGTACCAAGGAAGTCCTTGAATGTCTGAACTTGCACACTACCCAACACCCACTGTGATGTAACGCAGCTAGGAGTTTCGCTACTCACCACCAGGCGTCGCAGAAGGACATGTTGGGCGGCCATTGTGGGTGGCGTAAAGGGGGCCATGATGGGGCGAAAACCATGGGCGGATTACAGCACGGTCGGTCGAAGGCTTGGAGAATGAACCGCCATCGCTAAACCAGGAATTACGTTGCATATCTCGAGAAAGCAAGACGTGAGCTCACCAAGCAAAAGCTAAGTTTTGAAACTATTGTGGAAGTAAAAGTGACTTTGTCATATAAATCGAGTAAAAGTGCGAAGTGGAAGAAGCAATTAAGGATTATCATCCAGGACCCCTGTGCTTAAGTTGAAAGTTAGCACTTACCTGTGCTACAGTTTTAAAACTAGTGCTTACCTGTGATAGTGCTACCCTACCAAGTTTGGAGGATTGCCGAAAGTACACCTTAACCCCGTTAGAACCATCCGTGGTCCGGAGATTGGCCCAACCGTCAAGAACGCCACTCCGTCGACCGAATAGACCATCGTTGGCCATTCAGACGCCACACAATAGAGGTGCGGCCATTTTGGAAGCGTGTCCTGGAGTTCACGCGTACAACCAACTGTCGCGACTCGGACTGCACCGAACGGCCGCCCAACTCAACGCAACGGAAAGGCGACAGCAAAGGAGGACACCGAAAGAAGGACGAAGGAGATGGTGTAGTAGCGGAGCAAGAAGAAAGAGGCCCCGCTTAGAGTGAAGAAGTAGCAAGAAAGAGGTAGGAGATAGACAGTAAGAAAGTGGGAAGAAAATCAATAAAGGTACCTGTAGTGTGAAAGTTAAAATAAAGTGGGTTTGTGTATCGTAAAGTGTTTAAGTGTTTCCTTGGCCGCGATAGTCCAGCGCGTACGCCGACCCTGAGGCAGTTGAACGAGGGGGGTCTCACCAGTGCTGGGCAGGGATCGCCCACTAGTTACAAAACTGATCTGGGATATCTTCGAGAACTTTTTCCAGGAATCATCTAGGGACACTTTTTTGGTTTCTACCAGCTCCGTCAGGAATTCCTGCAGACCCTGCTGGAATTCTTTCAGATGTTTGTAATGGAAATCCTCCTGGAGTTTATTATTTTTGGAGTATTTTGTTTCTGGAATTCCTCATGTAGTTCCTGTAGGATTTTCTGGAATAAACACAGGTAAAAGCAACGTAGTTATAGCTCACTGAAGAATCACATAGATCCTAGGGGGATTCTAGAATAAGTTTGTGGAGAAACCACGGAAGGAATGCCTGGAAGAGTTACAGGAAAAACTGCTAAGGCAATCCTGGAAGGAGTAATGCTGAACAAATCTCGGAATTAATTTCTACAGAAATCCAGGAATCTCTGGAAGAATCTCGGGGAACTTCCTGGAACAATCCTGGCAAGAGATTTTGACGGAACTCCAAACGGAACCTCTTAAGGAATCCCAGAAAAAAAAAACTCCTGGAAAACCCCAGAGGGAACTTCTGAGGGAATCCTAAATAAACTTCCGGAAGAATTTCATCAAGAGCTTACGGAATCCCAGTAGAAAGCTCTGGAACAAATTTGTGGACAAATCACGAGCGGAGTCCCGTATGGAATTCTTGTGGAATCCCAGAAGGAACTTCATGAGGTGAGCAACCATGTCACCGTCAAAATATAAAACAGCACACGCACGCATACCCCCCTTTTTTCAATAAAATCCAACCACTCATGATAAGCTGGCGTTTTTTTTTTTAATCCGAGAGCTGACGATTTTTTAAAGTCCGAATCGTAAACAACAAAGCAACGAAACGTCAAAAACTAAGAACGTTTTCCTAAGCAACCACGGCTTGCAGTGCCCTGTGGTACTCAAAGTTGTTTAAATTTCCCAACTCTTGGAAACTGTCAAATATTTTATGCGTATCGCAAAAAAAAACAACAAGTAAGTGAACTGAAATCAATGGTTTGAATATGAAACTTGATGTGTTTGATTTATGTTTTGGAGAGCATTCTTCGCCGAGAAATTTAGTTTTTCTTTATTACCACGAAAAATAGAACCATCATGTGCTTTTTGCCTTTCTCGTACACCAAGGTGTACCGAAAGGCTATATGTTCACTCCAAAAACTAAAAGTTGGTAGAGCCCCCGGAGGGGTCAAGTGTTATATACCAATCGACTCAGCTCGACGAGTTGAGATGATGTCTGTGTGTATGTATGTGTGTGTGTGAGTGTGTATGTATGTGTGTGTGTGTGTATGTGTACAAAAAGGTCACCTCATTTTTAGATAGTAAATATGAACCGATTTCAACGACCGATGGTTCATTCGACAGGGTACATTGTCCCATTGTTTCCTATTGAAAATGGTTCAGATCGGTCCAGCCGTTCCGGAGTTATGGCCATTTAGGTGTTCCGGACCGGTACCCCAGGAAGGGGCCAGATACGAAAATGCAACAAACCCTTGCATGCGACCCGTCAAACCACGGCATTTTCGATTATCTGATGAAAGGGAAGTAGGAAAATAGTCTTAGACTATATCTGAACCGGTAGTGTTCCGGAACCGGTTCCGGGTGTTCCGCCGGAAGAGGCCAAATAAGAAAGTGAACATAACCCATGCATGCGACACGTCAAATAGCGGCTTTTTCGATAACCAGTTGAATGGTAAGCACGAATATAGTTTCAGACCATGTTTGAACCGGTAGTGTACCGGAACCGGTTCCGGATGTCCTGCCGGAAGTGGCCAATTAAAAAAGTGAACCAAACCCAGGCATATGACACATCAAAGAGCGGCTTTTTCGATAACCAGATGAACGATAAGCAGGAAAATAGTATCAGACCGAATCTGGACCGGTTGTGTTGCGGAACCGGTTCCAGGTGTCCCGCCGGAAGTGGCCAATTAAAAAGTGAACCAAACCCTGACATGCGACACATCAAAGAGCGGCATTTTCGATAACCAGATGAACGGTAAGCAGGAAAATAGTATCAGACCGCATCTCGACCGGTTGTGTTGCGGAACCGGTTCCAGGTGTTCCGCCGGAAGTGGCCAATTGAAAAGTTAATCAAACCCTGGCATGCGACGCATCAAAGAGCGGCTTTTTCGATAACCAGATAAACGGTAAGCAGGAAAATAGTTTCAGACCATGTCTGAACTGATTGTATGCCAGAACCGGTTCCGGGTGTCCTGCCGGAAGTGGCCAATTGAAAAGATGAACCAAACTCAGGCATGCGACACATTAAAGAGCGGCTTTTTCGATAACCAGATGAACGATAAGCAGGAAAATAGTTTCATACTGTATCTGAACCGGTTGTGTTCCGGAACTGGTTCCAGGTGTCCCGTCGAAAGTGCCCAATTATAAAACTGAACCAAACCCATGTATGCAGAACATCTAATCATCAAAAATGTTCGATAACCAGCTAAGCTGGCTGCAAGAAAAAAAAAACTCTGACCACATCAAAGATAACCGGCAGTGTTGCAGAATCAGGATTGGATGCATCGCTGAAATTACGAAGGTGAACAAAATCGATGCAAGCAATTAATATGCGTAAAAGAACAAAATCTTGATAAAAATTTAAGCGATATTGTCAAATCACACCATTTTAGATTCCTGAGGCGCCATTATACAGTAGTGTTCGTATATGCCCTGCACATCACGAAAATGGAAATTATGCGCCACCTGTCTGTCAGCCGTTTAAGTATATTAGACGTTACTTCTCTTCGTTACTCTTGTTCGTAGAGAACGATAAAAGCTCAAAAGCAACGAAAAGGTTATCATGGCGTACAACCGCCTTCCGGGGCACCATGGTATAAAAGGAGATCAAGTAACTAGCATCGTTCTCTTTTCTGCACCGAAGCACCATCTTGGCGCCATTACTCAAAGTGGATCTCTGCGCCACCCAATTATCTAAAGTTTTGTGAAACGTCTAAAATAGTTAAAGTTGAACTAAGTTGAATTTAATTATAAGTGATTTAATTAAAGATAAGTGTAATAAACTAAGCTAAAGAAAGACGAAATAAACTAGTGCATTTTCTGACTGTGTTAGTGCAAACCATTGGACTTTCTGAAGTGTTAATAGAAACTCAATCAATTCGATCTGGGAATATCCATCGGTCTACATTTTAACCGTTACTACTCGCTGTGCTCTCGACAAGCAGGATGGATCAACGTTTTTACATACAATTTAAATTTTATAGCACCAATCCCCTCTTGCGTCTCCAATTACTGAGAACAATTTTGATGCAACTGATTAAGCCCTCGCGTTCTGTAACACGGTTGAAATTTGAATGGGAATGGGAAATTTCGCTTGCTTACACTTTTTTTTGTCAAATTTTGCATGAATCTTATAACCAAAGATAATAAAATATAGGCTAAAGTGTGCAGAAAAAAAATCACCGATAATGATCGGCATCCAGGCTAGCTATTTTATTAGATCATCATGTTTGTTGTTTGTTGTTTCAAACTACAGTGTTTTTTCTCCGTAAGTGAAGCTGGTCAAGCAGTCAACTGAGAGGTTTGATATTTTTCAGCTCTGCCTATACGTTTAACATCAATAAGTTTCCAAATTCGATTATGGATTTGATAAAATTCTTGCATTTCTGAATAAGGCTGACATAAGTTTCGATTTTCTCTCAAGTCAAAAAGGGTTCCCACTTGTAAATTTTGGTCGGAATTTAACATTTGGAGGAAGGGCACGATTGAATAAACCAATATTTTTTAATGTTAAGGTGAAATTATAGTCTTCCGGAAGATTTCTAATCAAATCCGACGAGTTAAGCGGTTTTGCTTAATTGTTTGAGTATTTTTTCATCACATACATTTTCTTTTATTTCTCTACTACAACCCCCCCCCCCCCTTCTTAATTGATGAGTCAACGAGCATTGTGACAAAAGAAGAAAATGAGATTTATTCCGTTCTAGAGAATTCTGAGGATTCAGGAACACTTCGGGTTATGGCGACGGACAAATTTTGAGTAAGGTACACCAGGACAAGTTGAAGCGGGTGGGGCAAGATGAAACACGAAGTTTTGGAATAGTTTTCAATACAATTTGGAAATTTATCTTTCGCTGAGAGATTGTTCGAACCAAAAACTATGTCTTATGTCGTTCAAGCTGTTAACCATCATTGGATAACATCATGTTAACCCACTGTTTCATCTTGCCCCACCCGTTTCAACTTGCCCCGGTGTACCTTACATATTCGACGAGAAAGGCACTATCACCACTAGGTGGATTAATCGGGGGTTTTTTATTTTATTACAACGTTCTATTGGTAAAGAAAACGTTTAGTTAATAACAGTGCAAGTGCTTATCAACCACTAAGCTGAGAAGCAGTCCTCCACAGTTGGGATGTAACGCCAGAATTAAACCACTTATGTGGTTTTCGTGTCTGGTAATGCCAGAATGATGATGCCAGATATGCCTTTCATATCGCTATATTTTAAAACTGAATTATGAAAATCCATGTTATAGGAGTCTGCACAACACGAATTCATTGTAGGTATCGGAGTCTCTGCTATACGTCTACTAATGATTCGAACTCATTTTTGTAGATTAAAAATTAACTAAATTTTGGTGTACGTACTATCGAGGCAACATGTACGTACTATCGAGGTACGCCTGTAATGAAACTTACCCTTCGAAACTCCCCGAAAATAGCCCTGGGGCCTCCCAGTGCAAAGAGTAAATGGAGGTTTTGGTGTATAAGTGTTTTCAGAATAAATGTCAAAAACAGCAGAATGAACAACTTTGCAGAAGAAAACTTTCTTCGAGAACGCTTCTATAAAAAGCTGCTAAAACTGATCTAGATCAGTTGCAACTTGTCTAGAACAGGTTTTAGTAAAAACTCTTACAAGACACTTCTCTGAAGACACCAAACCTCTAGGATGTATATCCAGAACACTAGAGGTTTTCTGCCTCAGTGTGCATCTCCCATAGACGAAGACAACTTGTTGTTTACATTCTACCGACGGGGAAGAAGTGATTTATTGAAATAATTGAACACCTTTTGATGCATTCTGCAGAAATAAAATCAAACATGAAGTGGAAATTGAACGGTGATGACCATGGTGATGACAAACAATTCTGCTAGCTGCTGCTTCGATGCGGTTGCCTTCGTCGTACGCCAAATGAGAAAAATTGTGAAGTGGTAAGTGGAGTATAATTGGAACGAAAAAAATAGTGTAATTATTAGATTTCCAGTGCTAAAGAGGTTGCTTTTTGATAGTCTACATATTTTTGCTTCCATCTAATGAAGTTTTTCATAGATAAGTCGAAATATCTGTAATGATTGTCTATTTGCCGTCTGATGTGACGAGAATTAGCGCACATGATCAAGTAAAATTTTACCCTTTTAATTTAACTTATAATTGAGCAGGAATTCCTAGTTATTCTGAAGGGGCATTTTTAGTTGATGCAGACTTCAGTTTACCTTTTAAGAATATTCTTTCAAAATTATGTACATTGATTCATCGTTCGACATGTTTTGGTTGCAAACCATAAGTTTACCTTATGAAGCCTCCGCGGAACCTGTCGTGGTGATCTGGATAGATCAACAGATTCAAATCTGGTTCTCACAGTAACGTATTTAATTTCCGATCATTTTATCTTCTGGCCATACAATGAACATCAATTATCCATTACAACATCTTACAAATCCTCCGAAATCCAGCGATTCGATGCCGTTCCCGTCTCCACGATCCATCCAATCCGTTTAGAAAACAACACACGTGCGTTCTCGACGTCTCCCTGTGACAAAATGTCAGAATTCGCGACTGCGCAAAATCCCACCTCGCTGCGTTCCCCATCTCGAAACCATTTCTTCTTCCCAGCCAGCCAGAGAGTGACACACTCTCATTCTCATGCAAAACCCGCAAATCCCTTCGGTTGTATTTACAGCAAGACGGCAAACTTACATATGTACCATCACCACCACCACCCTTACTGGGTAGGGTATATACTCTGTACGATTTCGAACCGAAGAAACTGTCAAGACAGTTTACTCACGTCCTGTTGGCATCGCTGCCACCATCCACCGCACTTCACTTTACTCCACTCGCTGGCTGTAATCTAATTTTGCTCGAGGACACGACACTAATACCACGTTAAGCTCGAGACATCGCTTCTTCGGGTTCTTTCTGGGTCGTTTGAAAGAGCATACCAACTCAGCTATCGCGGTCTAGTATTTTTTTTTTTCATTTTGAGGAGAAATATACTAATTTTTGTGACTTTATTAACCATTTTGCTTTTATATCTATTGATCATTGTCAATAATGTAATTTTATGAAATTGTTCTCAACCATGGCAATAGACAATGAGAACTGCCGATTTTGTAACATTCAGTAAACTTTAAAAGTTACAATAAATCTATAACTCTTCCTTCTGAAAATCGTGAATTTTCGTCATACAAAGTCGTATTGCAAGAAGTTTTTTTTTAATGTCTTAAAAAAATATGAAAATTTGGATTGATCCTGCTTTTTTGACTCGCAGTATACATTCCAAGGCGAGGCAATATGGAAAGCACCGCCTAGGGAAGGCGTATAATTATTTAACGTAAAAAAACTTGTAGTAGCAAAAAAAGAAATCCAAAGCATTTAAATACAGTCTTAGCTGAGGCACAACCACTGCCCCAACAGGAATGAAATGAATGAATGAGCGAGGAAATGAATGAAATTGTAGATGAGGGTTGGTGGAAGAGAGTAGTCGGCCTCGACTACGACCACCGGGGGAGTAGATACTCGCGGAAAATGTGTTAATTGTGCCAGCAGAAGACAGAGAACCGGGTGGAAAAACTGGTGCAAAAACAGACCCAGACTCAGACGCCGACCTCTCGTATCCTGTCGCCCGCCTGTTTCCTCCCACTCTTGACGGACGGGTGGGCGGCGGTGGTTTCGTTTCCATTTTTTTCCGGCTTCACAGTCTCTGGCGGTGGCTGCTGGATTCTCATTTACTTTTAGCGGCGGTGATGCTGTTTTTTTTGGCCGACTTTTCTGTGGCCTCGACCTAGGTCAATGCAATTCATTTACGGAGTTACTGCCTTTTGGTTCGCACTTCCGGCTGGGCAGGTGGAGTTGGTTGAGTAGGAGGATGGGTGGAGGGATGAAAAAGTTTTTACCATGGAAAGATGCCGTGCATTTTTAAGGTGAGATATTATATGGTGGAAATGTGGGATGATAAATTTTATTTTTCTAGTGAGTGTTTTTAGAACAGATGATGACATTTAAAAACTTATATACATCTTAAGCGGATAAAGTGCGGCCATGCTGAGGGTACCTTAACTTACCGATCAGGCTAAGGCCGGGGTGGCCTCTGCTGTACATAGTAGCCGCCTCCATTCCACTCGGTCCATGCAGTTTGTCTCCAGTTCCGCACTCTGCGTAGGGTCCGCAGATCGTCCTCCACTTGGTCGACCCACCTAGCTCGCTACGCTCCACGTCTTCTTGTACCGGTCGGATGACTATCGAGAACCATTTTAGTCGGGTGGCTATCCGACATCCTGATGACGTGACCCGCCCACCGTAGCCTCCCGATTTTCGCGGTATAGACGATGTTTGTTGCGCTCAGCAACTGATGCAGCTCGTGGTTCATTCGCCTTCTCCAAGTCCCGTATTCCATCTGCACTCCGCCGTAGATGGTACGCAACACCTTCCGTTCGAAAACTCCAAAAGCGCGTAGGTCCTCTGCACGTAGGGTCCATGTTTCGTATCCATAGAGGACGACAGGTCTAATCAGCGTTTTGTAGATGGTTAACTTCGTGTTACGGCGAACTTTATTCGATCGTAGAGTTCGGCGGAGTCCAAAGTAAGCACGATTTCCTGCCACAATGCGCCTCTGAATTTCTCTGCTGGCGTCGTTGTCGTCGGTCACCAGTGAGCCCAAGTACACGAATTCTTCAACCGCCTCGATCTCATCACCGTCGATATAAATTCGGGGTGGCGGGCGCGCTGATTCATCCCTGGAGCTCTTTGCCATGCTGAGGGTAACAGGTTCGATTTTCGGTCGGTCCTGGAACCTTTTAAAGAGACTGAAGATTGTGTAAAAAATACTTGCAGGGATATAATTATGCATGCAAAAATTTTTTAAGGGATACTTAGGGGGCATTCATTTAGTACGCCACGCAAAATTTGGGAATTTTCAACCGCCCTCCTCCCCCCTTCGTATGGGTTTTGCGTATACCTAATGCATTACTTGTCACATTTTCCTCAACCCCCTCTCCCTCCCCTTATGAGCGTGAGTACTTAATGGATGCCACCTTATAGGTAATTCTTTAAAAAATCTGTTGTGTAATAAGTGCCCACAGGAATTATTATTATTATTATTATTTTATTTAAGAGGTTTTAAGTTTTATAAATTCATTCGCCTCTAACCCACAGGAATTTCTGCAGGAATACCTGGAAGAATTTTTTGAGAATTTTCAAGAATTTGTTCAGGACTTTGGAAAACTGTGCACCAGAAGCACCGCCTTAGGATTTGAATGCTTCTTTCCAGCGGTTCGTGATCTTGAAGTTTCGACTGATGGATTTTTACTGGATGGCGTTTCTCCAGCAGAAGCTGAAGAAACTTTACGGATCGTTGACTTTTGCGTCATCCCAACAAGGAGTCAAACGCGTTTCCTGTGCGTAATTTAGCTTTCGTGTGATTTTGGTGAGATTGCTCCACGTAAATGTATCGCCATTTTATGAGGAAAAAAACCATCATTCGTATTGAAAATACTTAAAGGCATTTTTTTCGCCCAGATTTCAACCAATTGTTATAAAAATTTACCATCTTTTTAAAAAATTAGGATGCTGAGATATGTGAAATTTATTTATTTTTTGTTCTCCAGCGCCACCTAGCGGTGGAATTTTGAATCTTCAGTCTTATAATCTGTTAGTCCTTGACCTGCCAAACAACTATGCCGAAGACACAAACTCTCTGAGTAATCAGGATCCTGAGATATATGAGTTTGAAATTGTGTTAGTGTCACATCTGTTTGTCTGTGATTTATGTGATATCTTAGACGAGCAACACTGACAAAATTTCCATCCCATATATCTCAGGATCCTGATTACTTAGAGAGTTGGTTTCTTCGGCAAAGTTGCTCAGCTGGTCAAGGACTTTCAGATTATGGGCGGTATGATTCGTGATAAGCATTATAGGTCATGATGATAAGCATTTTAGGTCAGTATGTAAACTTGCATGCAACTGTAGGAGGGTGACTTGTATGGGAAATATCGTACCTAACATAAATCACTTAAAACTATGAAATTCGATTTGGTAAAACGAATTATTTTGCATAAGTCGTCAATTTAGATGTAAGATCACCAATTTATCCTTTGATTACTTAAAAAATCGAATATTTTGCCCTATAAATTGAGGTATAGCTCAAAATTGTGACGTGCTCGAGCAAATCTGATTCAGCGGCCCAAAACCTGTCAGAGACACATAAGTTTGCTCTTGAGACAGACCAAAAGTTAATTTTGGTAACGCTGTGAAATAGGCGCATTTTGATGTGTCGCATCATGGGGCTTGGTTCAATTCAATATACGGCCAGTTCTGCTTGTGCTGGTCTGGATCACTAAAATAATCATTACTGCGGAACGCCTTGGCCGATCCAGACCATTTTCATTTGCAATTAATGTGGTGAAATTCCGGTCTGATTCGTGCTAAAATCCAGAAAATCTGCCAATTGGAAGTGCCTGAAAAGTGAGTGCACTTTTTTTTTTTGCGCACAGACATACATACATAAACACATACATACACACATACAGAAATCATCTCAATTCGTCGAACTGAGTCGATTGGTATGTGTGATTTGACCTTCAGAGCCTTCTATGGAAAATTCGTTTCTTGAGTGAATTTATAGCCTGTGAGTACACTTTGGTATACGAGAAACGCAAAAATATACCGAAATTTGGTATACCTTCTGCAAGTACCCCCACGATCGTAATATGTTTAGTTCCAATTGACAATCGCACATGTGTATCCTTTTTGTTCTGCCACCACTACAATTCCATATCTCACACAAAAGTAATAAAAAGCCCTCTTGTACCAGCAGCGTCGTCGTCCCATCAGATTAGATCAACTCGTCACTCTTTCTCCGACGAACATCAATTTGTGCTCGCTTGGAATCGCATTATCAGAAAATCCATTTGGGATCGAATTTATTTCCCATTCTTTGTCGCTGTCGTCGTCGTCAACGTCTTCAGACCACCAGCAAAAGGAAAAAATGGTATTTCCATTCCTTTTCGTTCTCCTCCCACCACCATCCAGCGGGTAATATTCCCTGCAGAACGGCTCGGTTCAGTTAGCTTTCTAATGCCATCAGGTTCTTTCCCTCGCTCTGTCTCTCCGAGTAGGTACAACTTGTTTCGAATAAAAATAAGTTTTATTTTACAACCGAGTCGATGGGGAGCTTGAGAAGAAGCATGTGGGCTGGTTGGCTGGCAGTGAGTGAGTTCCGTCAAGTCATGTTTCAACTATAAAATAAGACTCCCATGTGCTGGTTGCTGTTGGTGGAATATATCGAGACCGTTAGAAGACTGAAATGTTAGATTGAAAGTTGGAATTTCTCATGTTTTCTTGTCAGAATGGTCCTCAAATTGAGTTTCACACAACCTGTTAACATAGTAATTGTAATCACATATAACTTAATGCACTAAAACCTCTTTTTATGCACTTTTAATTTATGCACGATTTTTCTACCCTGCATTGAATGGGGTCTCCAGTTAGCCTAGTGGTTAAGGGTATGGATCGCCAATCCGGAGACGGTGGGTTCGATTCCCGTTCCAGTAGGGAAAATTTTTTCGACTCCCTGGGCATAGTGTATCATTGAACTTGCCACACAATGTACAAATTCATGCAATGGTGGACAAAGAAAGCCCTTCAATTAATAGATGTGGAAGTGCTCTATGAACACTAAGTTGAAGAGAGGCAGGCCAAGTTCCAATGCGAACGTCGAGCCATGAAGAAGAAGAAAATGGAGTAAAGCTACTTAGAACCAAAATTGTGCATAAGAAAATGTAATAATGACGGTTACTATGGAAACGACGGCTATGGGACGTTCATGGGGAAGGTTGCAGGGACGTTTCAGGGGGCACCATGAGATCTCAAGTGTTTCAAATGGGTCCCAAAGGATTTCAAACAGTACCAGAGGTCTAAGTCAGTGGTGTCATCGTAGTTACCCCAAGTTACTCACTGAGTAATCAGCTCTTCAGTTCAAAAAAAAATATTTTTTTTCAGCACCCAGCAAGAAAATATAAAAAACGTTTTATATATTTTTTGTGTGTGCCATATTTTATGCGTTTTGCGCCGTCATGAATGTGACAAAAATCTAATTTGATTTCAAATAGTTATACCTTAATGGTTTTCCCAATTCGCCCCGAAATTACCAAACTTTTTTTTTGTGTGCCCCCATGAATATCAGAAAAATTATCTTGTAATTCGCTTAGTAATATACCTTTGCGGTTTTCTAAATTTTTTCTTGCACCCTCATCAGAAAAAATGGGTTTGTAATTCGCCCATTTATGATTTTTCTAATGTTTTTCCGCCCAGAAATCACCAAATAGTCTTCTTTCTTACGCCCTCATGAAAATCAGAAAAGTTATCTTGTAGTGCGGGCCATAAATAGACCTTTGTGATTTTTACAATTTTTTCTTTCATCCTTAATTATCATTTTTTTTTCTTACGCTCCCATGAATATTAGAATAACGGAAACCTTATCTTGCAATTCGCCCATTACAATTGTTACAATTTTGTTACTAATATACCCTTGTTGCTTTTTCCATTTTTTCATCCGTTCCGAAATCACCAATCTAATTTCAATATTTTTTTTCTTGCGCCCTTATGAATATCAGGGTTAACTTGTTAATGTTAAGTTAATTTGGGATTCGCCCATTTAAGATTTTTTCTTCCACTCTGAAATCATCAATCTTTTTTTTTTTTTTTGCGCCCCAGGAATGTCAGAAAAGTTATTTTGTAATCCGTCCTCTAAAACCTATACCTTTGTCGTTTTAACGATTTTTTTTCTTCCGCTCTGAAATCACCAATTTTTGTTTCTTGTGCTTCCATGAATATCAGAAAAAGTTATCTTCAAATTGTTCCAGGAAATTCTCTAAGTATTCATTCCTCCAGAAATTCTTCCAACTTTTCTTCCTCCAAGAATTTTTTAAGTTTTTTTTGCAAGAAATTCTCCATGACTTCCTCTTGGAACTACTTAAGGAATTTCTCATACAATTTTTCCGGGAAATCTTTTAAAATTCTTTTAAAAATTCCGCCAGAAATTCCTGCAATTTTTTCCTAAATTTTTCCAATAACTTTTCCAGGAATTCCACCAAGAATCCCTCAGAATTTTCTCCAAGAATTTTCCCAACGATTTCTTGAAGAATTTCTTTAAGTATTTTCTCCAAGAATTTCTCCGGGAATTTCTACAGGTATTTTTCCATGAACTCCTGCAGGAAAATCCTTAAGAAATTCGTCTAGAAATGGTTCTAGGAATTTCTCTAAGAATTCCTCCCGGAATTCTGCCAAGATTTTCTTCAGCAATTCCTCCAAGAATTTCTCAGAGAATTCCTCAAGATACACCCCCGAAAACTCCTCCAGGCGTTTTTTTGAGAAATTCTTCCAGAAATTCCTCTAAAAGTTTCTTCAGAAATTCCTTAAGTTTTTTTAGAAATTCCTCCAGGGATTCCTCCAGGAGTTCAAAGACGCGGACACGTTTAATGCTTCCAATGAGCTATTTGCAATGGACAACGCTACTTCGTTGCATAGCATAGCCGAAAGCTTTTTCTGTCAGCTGCAGTGGGAATCGAACCCACGTTCCTTACCACGATGCGATTCTTTCAAGTGTTCTTCAGGAATGTCTCCAAGGATATCTCCTGGAACATCTTTTTCCGAGAAGTTCTCCAAGCATTTGTTCGGGAATTCCTTTAGAAATTCCTCTAGAAATTTCCGGCAAGAATTTCCCCAGGAAGTCCAAGTCCAGGAAGTCCAGGAATTCCTCCCAAAATTTCACTAGAAGTATATCCAAAAACTTCTCTTTGAATTTCTTCATGAATACCTTCAGGAATATCTCCATGAAAATTTTCAAAAATTGTTTCAGAAATGTCTTAAGATTTTTTTTTGAGAAATTGCTTCAAAAAAGCCTTTAATACTTTCTCAAGAAATTATTAGACAATTTTTTGGAAAATACCCTGGATATTTTTTATAAAATCCACAGGCATTCTCGCAGAAAGTAATGGAAGCATTCATGGAGAAATTCTACAGAATTTCTTGGATGAATTTTTGGAGAAATTATGGAGTAATTCCTAGAGGATCTTTTAAATGTCTTGGAGAAATTCATGGACAAAATCCTGGAGAAATTCTTGAAACAATTCTTCGAGAAATTACTATAGAAATTGAAGAAGAAACTTTGGGGAAAGTTTTGGAAAAAAATCCTGGAGAAATTCTTGGAAACATTCCTTAAGGAATACTTGGTAAAACTCCTGGAAAATTTTTGAATAAATTCCTAAAGAAATTCTTAGAGAAGTAGAGAAGTTTCTGGATGAGCTTTTAGAAAAGATTTTGCAGAGAATTCTGATTGAAATTGTTGAAGAAATTTCTACAGACAATTACTGGAAAAAACCCTGGAGTAATCTCTAAAGAAATATTTAACCTTTTGGAGCCGATTTGTTTCGCCACTGTCGACGCAACCTCGCTGGTGTCGAACACGTTTGTTATGCTCGGTTTCATCGCCGGGGTCATATATGACCCCTCCGGCTCCAAAGGGTTAAGGAATTCTTGAAGAAATTCCTTAAGGAATTATTGTAGGAACTCATTTAAGAAATCTTGGAGGAACTCCTGGAGAAATTCTTAAGCTGCGATTGGACTGTTTGTCATTATGCCAAGTTTTTGCAATTGAAAACCGACATTTATCCAAAGGTGCTTTGATTCACGTTGTGTTAGTCATTTGTTGGGTTTGTTTGGCTAAATATTTGTCATGTCTAATAGTACCTTTAGAGAGATTCCTGGGGAGATTCAAAGCTATTTTTGCAGGAATTTTTGGAGAAATTCTTCTAGAAATTCCTGGAAGAAATTCTTGAAACTTTCACAGGAATTTCTGGAAAAATTGCTGGAGTAATTTCTGGAGGATGCCTAGAGGAATTTCTGTAGGAATTTGAATTTTTTTTTTGGAGATATCCCTTGATGAATTCTTGGAGAAACTCCTGGAGAAATACTTGGAAAATATCTATCTTAGAGAAATTCCTAGATGAATCAATTGATATCGGGCTACAATGATCAGTGAGGTGAACTTGATCGACCTGAAGACCATTTTTATTTGTTAAAAATAACACCGTAAATTTAAAACACCTACTAACTTATGTTACCGTAGCTGTATCACACATGTAATGATAATTCAAATGAATGTTCATAGTTGTCAAGTATTCGCTGAATCTGATTTTTTCACCAAAAGTTCTACAAATATTGAAAGTTTCTACTTTCCCGGAAGTTATCCCATTTTTAGTATGATAATTGCATAGTTTCAGGTGGTTTGTTTGGATTTATTTAAATTTAAACCTAAATAATTAAAAATTTGGAAAACATGCAAAAGTGTTATGTAGTTTTTCGCATTTTGGAGTGATTAATTCAGGAGAAAAGCATGTTTCCAAAACTTACAAAAGCATTTTATTTTCTTATAATTTCGCTCCGAAAGCAAAAGAATAGATTTTTTATTTCAAATGATATGTAGGGTCTGGGTCCATTTGGGCAGGAGCACTTATTTTGGGCACTTGCTGCAATAACTCAGTCAATTTTTAACCGACTGACTTGATTTTTGAGATACGATCAGATACGCACAGTTTCTAGCCATTTTCAAGAATTCAAGTCAATCGGTTTGAAATTGACTGATTTATAACAACAAGTGCCCATAATAGGTGCCCAAATAGTCCCAGACCCTATTGCAGTAAAAGTTTAAACCTATTTGACTGATGAAAACCGTGGTCGTACTTGTTTTAAACCATTGAGTTTGACCGTATCGATGAGTATTCAAAAATAAAACACCAAAACTATGTTTATGTTTATGTTTATTTATATGTTTCATCTGACAAAATGTCTTAATGAAAAAGTAATAAAGTAATAACTATGTAAAGTGATGAATTTCATCCGAACTCACGGTACTTCTACTGATACTCTGGGAGGAATTCCGAGAGCACATTCTGGAATAATTCGATCAGGAATTTCAAGATGATTTCTTT
The DNA here is from genome assembly GCF_035046485.1 of Aedes albopictus. Taxonomy (NCBI): domain Eukaryota; kingdom Metazoa; phylum Arthropoda; class Insecta; order Diptera; family Culicidae; genus Aedes; species Aedes albopictus. Next base: position 440,434,417 of record NC_085137.1, on the reverse strand, counting down.
GGGGAATTCCTGATGTAGTTTCTGGAGAGTTTTTCTGGAGAAATTATTGGAAAAATTGTGGGAGAAATTCTGGAACAAAGTCCTGGAGTTCCTGTATGGATTTCTGGAGAACTTTCTAGAAAATTCTCTGAAGGAATGGATGGAATAATTCCTGAAAGATTTCTTCGTAGAATTTCTGGAGAAATTCCAGCATGAAGTCATAGAGGAATTTCTTGTGGAAACTTTGGAGACATTTCTTGAGAAATTTCCGGAGGGAAGGAAGTTTTGAAGTGATTCCTGGAGGAATTGTTGGAGGAATCTCAGGAACAATTTCTTATGGTACTACTGGAGGAATTCCTGAAAGATTTTTTGGAGGAATAACTGAGTAATATCTGTAGGGTTCCCTAGTGGAATTTTCCGAGGAATCCTTAGAGTAATCTCTGGAGTAATCTATGGTGAAGTTTTCGCAAGAATTTAGTTGAAATTGAAGGACAAAATCATAAAGGTATTCCTGGAGGAAATTTTGAAAAAAAAATCTGGAATAATTTCTAAAGTAATTTCTGAAGTTTGAATTCTGGAGAATTCCTGTAGAAATTTCGAGAGAATCATATGAGAGATCCTTGTACGATTTCAACAAAGAAAAACTTGAAGAGCATATGCGAGAAAATCGGAAGATTTCAACACAATAACTGCTTGAGGAATTCGCAAAATTTATTCCTGAAATACCTGGAGGAATTGTTTGAAGAATCCCTGGAGTAATTCCTGGCGAAAAACCAAGAGGAATTAGAGAAGGAATACCTGAAGGAATTCTTGGAGAGATCTGAAATCTGTGAAATAAATTTCGTAAAAGAAGTTCTAGAGAAATTCCTGACGAAATTTCTTAAATGATTCCTAAGAGAATTCCTATAATAATCATCGACGAATCCCTGGAGAAATCTCTAGAGAGGAATGCCTGGCGAAATTCCCCGAGGAATTCCTGGAGAAATCTCGTGAGAAATTCCTGGTATCATAGGGCGCAACTATATTGAAAACTTGGGTAACCAGCTCTTATTTTACCATGAAGGCACTGCGGTCTAATGGAAGTTTCAGGAGCCTCAGGGAGTTCAGAGGCGTCGCATACAGTCCCAAGGGGTTTCAGAGTCATTTCATGTGGTCTCTGAGAGATCCAGAAAAGTTTCAGGAGGTCTCAGGGGCGCTTCAGGGGGGTTTCAGGTGGTTTTAGGTACGGCTTTAGAGTTCCCTGAAACCCTTTCGGGTCGGTATCTCTTGAAACGTCAATTGAATGAAGCATTAGGTACCAATTATGGATGTGTGCCTGAACATAACAGAGATCAAATGGGATTTCAGATCAAAAGTATTCGTCGTTAAGATTTAGGAAAAACTCTTCAAAGAAATCTGTTAACGTCACTGCAGCAGCAGCCACAGCCAAACATCGAGGATTCAATTTTATAGCGACAAGCTGCAGCAGCAGCTACTCCAGAAACATCAGTGTAGTGCCAGTCAGGGTTCCTTTATTGCCATCAATATTGGTTGATGGAGCACTTGGGGCCGCTAGGTGGTTCCCTTTCTTCCTGTGTCGCACCACCCAGCGGACCCATCTGGGTAACAACATCAGCAAAACATCGGATGTAGGGGGAACTGGGGTAAAGGGTAATGCTGATTGAGTATTGGTGTATTGTACAATAATGTATGTATTTTGAAAGACCGACAACTTATTGACTATGAATCCACCAACTTAAAGTGAAAACTGAGTAGAGAAACAATAGATTTCTCGTATTTTGAGTTAGACTTACTTAATCCCTGAGTAGAATACGATTCGTTTGAGTGTTTGAAGAAGTTTGCTGATATGCTAACAACTGTTCCAGAGCTACCTCCCAGGACTCACAGTACGAGGATCAAACCCTACTCTGAGTTGTCCAATTCACATCGATTTCCCGCGAAGCGCGCTGAAAAGATCACAAAGAAGCAGTCCGGGAGATCTCAGCCGAGCGCGCATTCAGCAATAAAGTATGATATTTCATTTCGCAGCGCAACATAAAACATCCATAAAACACCCTGGGAATGACGAAAATATATCACATTGTCAGAGAACGAACGAACGACCGAACGAGAGCTGCAGCAGCACAGGAAACGAAATGGAATGCGTCGTCGACGTCGTCGTCGTCGTCCTTATGGCTGTGATGTGATGGTGGAAGTGGCAGCCAGCACATCGGCGGTTCCAAGAAAGGGGTTCGATCGAAAATGTCGAGTGGGTGAAAGGAAATGGAAAACACTTTCTTGTGCTCGTCGTCGTCGTCGTCGTCGTCGCGGGGCTTTGGGAAAATTCTCCTCCTACTCGCTCCTCTTGCTCTTCCGGCAGTGCTTTCTGTTGCTGACTGCGGGTTTGTTTCCGTTGCTGGGTTCGGGTGGTTGATGCGCGTCAGATTCTTATGTATGGCTGCTACTTTTGCCAGTGCGACGACGACAACGACAAACCATGAATGGGAGGAAAGATTGGAAGAAGGGAATACGTGTGTGTACTTATGCAAATGTGGTGTTCTTGGTTGGGTACTGTTCATTTCTGGAAAAGGTATTAGAATTGCCTGAAAACTACTTACCTTGATTCCTTGATGGCCACTGAATAGCGTCACTCTGTCATCATCGGTCTTGTGCAATGTTCCTCTATCTATAGTATCCCCCATTGTGGAGCATCATTGCCGTGCGGTTAAGGTTACCAAGCTTCTTATTGCACCATGCTATGGGGTGAGGGTTTGATTCCCACTCTGGACGATGAAACTTTTTTTATTCTATCTGTATTAATGAGATTTTTAGTTCTAAGGACTGTTCAATTTAAAAAACGGACAACTTTATAAGGCTATAAAAAGAAGACGCGTAGTTCAAATTTAACCACGCTTGCTTCGTTTTTCAGAACATCATCTCTCATTATAGTAATCATTTTTGAATCGAATAAAAATTGTTTTATTTTATAGAAAATCGGCCAGATGTTAAATGAGGTGAATTTTTCGATTGCTGAAAATTGAAAATATATATAAAATTACTGTTCACATATGGTATATCGTTTTTAATACCATAAAAGTATGTTCCATGCTGCAGCAGAATGAGTAATAAACATTCTGGCAAAATTTAAACTCAATTGGAAAATAAAGTGTTGAGATATTTAAGTCTCAAGTTAGATTCGATTTTTCTGAATAAAATTCAATTGTGAAGCAAAAAGGTCATGAAAATATTAAATAATCATTTTTTTATGCATCCAGTCGAAAGTGGGAATAATGTGGTTTTAAATGCAGGAAACTGCTTCTCAATAGCATTGCTGGTTTGGTTACTGTGCGCCATTACAGACACAGTAATCAAAACAGTTTCGTTCTTTGATGGTTCTTCCAAATAACAATGCTACCTAATGCAAATTTTGCATAACACTGTTGTTGGAAATAAAAACTTTACATCCGACTATTATTAAATAAGGTGTACAATAACATAGGACCAACTTTGTTGGAAATATATAACAACAAGATTCACTAGAGTCGGAAATCTGCATCAATGGAGCAAAAAGAATGATCTTTTTTAATATGACCATCTTTAAGGATTAAATTTTTGATGAAAAATGCAATTAAAAGTTCATTTTTCTTCTGTATCATTCAGAGAGCAATATTCTACTACTCTGGACAAATTTTTTGCCGAATCAATGATGTTACTGCAACACAGGACTTAAATGAACATTTTTTAATAATTTCTATAAAAACAAGGCAACTCACTATATCAAGCTGGAGCCTGCTTGGTGCATTATTACTGATCAACTATTGAGCTTTACCTTTAGTAGAATAGTGTAAGCTTCCAATTAATTAAAAACTTCATGGAAATGTGCATGTTAAGTATGTGGAAAGTTATGTCGAATTTTGAGAAATGGGTTTTTATTGATGTTTTACGAAAACCGCTTCAGTTACACAATAAAGAACATTTTGCTTAATGTTATATTTTCCCTACATTTGAGAATAGCTATAGAAAGTTACGCAAAAAATTGATAATGATTTTATTAAAAAATAAATAAGATATCGCACAACCAAGTTGTCCGTTTTATAAATTGAACAGTCCTTAGGCTACTTCATCTCGGGACCCACGCTATACTTCCCTTCCGAAGGAAGAACTCGCATTTTGCGAGTTTGTCGGGAGTGGGATTCGATCCCAGGTCCTCGGCGTGAAAGTCAAGTGTTCTAACCATCACACCAGGTCCGCTCCACACGATGAAACTTTTCGTGAGTGTGTCTTCTCCGTATTCCCTGTATGCGCGGAGCATGCCCTTGTCTAGTGTAAAATTTCGTTCATTCTGACTGAACATGACGTCGTCTGCGTCTTTCTTTTTACGCTCCCATGTCTTTTTCAGCCGTGTTTTGCTAACGCGTTCGCGGACGTCCATGGAATTGTCAACCTTCTTGGTTCACTACTGAAAATTGTTTTTCCCCATACTTTCTTTTGACATTGGCACTACAAGACCTGACCAGTCTACTGAAGTCAGCTGTATTGTGTACACTGATTGTGCTTCAATTAATTATTTTATTAAAACGCAATTTTCATGGTAAAGCTAAGTTTCCTACTCCTAAGTAGCGCGCTCAAGTAAAATTTCTCCTTTTTCCTTAAGTACACGCAAAACAAGAAAAGCTACCAAAAATTGAGATATGCCTTGCCTACCAATTTATGTATTGAAAACGTACAGAAAATGTGATAAATCATAATCCATTCATTGTATTAAGATGCGCTACACGGTTCCATAGCTTCCATACCACTACACACAAACACCTCCATTCAAACCCGAGAAGTTTAACCAGGTTGCGTCTAAAAATAGCTTTCGCTTCGCTGCTGAGCTTCGCGTCCTATTGTCTACATGGAATTTTCCACTTGCAAACAGCTACCTGCTGGATGCGGGCTTTTCAGTGCACAATGGGTCTAGAGCATGGTTTCCCAAACTGTGGGTCGCGACCCCCCAGGGGAGTCATCGGCCTTCATCCAAGGGGTCGCGAGGGACAGTCAAATATGTTACTGTAACAGACAACAAATGGGGGAATTTCTAAGGGGGGTCGCGAAAACCACGTCTGCTGGCAAAAGGGGGTCGCGCGACCTGAAAGTTTGGGAACCTATGGTCTAGAGTCGTATTTACGAAGACAAAAATGTTTCTGCCAAGTTCTGTCATTTCTTTTTTTTCATTATTGTGAAATGATTACGGTCAATCAAGTGTGGCTTATCTAAAAATCTGCTGATTAATTATTCTCTATACAATATCAGAATGTTTTACAAAGTTATAGCAAATTTACAAAAATAAAACATTCGATTGATTTGATTGATTTGTCTTTATTAAAGAGACTTTCATCCCTTGGATAAAACATTCGAATCATTAGAACTTTTCGAAAAGTTTTCAATAAATTGCAACTTTTTTGCCTTTGATCATATTTTAGTCGAGTCCAACGATACATGAAGACCAATACATTAGTCACAAACTTTCAAAATTTAATTTAATTCGGTTCGCTTAGTCCTAAGGTGCAGTAATTTGATAAACGGAAGTCAAAAACTAGATATAGATAGAAGGGCTCTAATTTCGTGTAAAGTTGAATAATCAATCAAGCCCAAATTTGCACCAATTAAATCAAACTCGTTGAGGAACAAGTAATCAAAATTTGAATAGTTTTGGTGGACTTTATAAAAGGATACAACTTGCTAAAAATGTTTTGGGCAATTTTTAAAACTTAGCATGCTTTTGTATATACCACTAGGCGGTGCTTGAGATCAAGCAAATTTTAAATTTAATATATCTCAGAATTCTGGTCACTTACAAAGTTGTTTGGTAGGTCAAGGGCTTACAGTTAAGGGTCCACTTGTTTCGAAATTTTGCCACAAGGAAGCGCAAGTTACACATGAGAGTTTGGGGGGGGTTCGGAGAGTGTACGTTCGGTCGGACGCGCTAGTAATGTGCTTGTGAAATAAACAGTGATTTTCGAGTGAAAAGGTGGACTTTTGTATCTGAAAAGTTTTTTCCCGGATAGTCAAAGTCGCGTTGATGGAAAATATTGTGTTTTCAACTGTCTGTGGCTCTTTAAAAGTGAACAAAATGTATTTGCCCCGTAACTTTTTCGGCTTCCATTGATGGGAGTTTTCGGCATGTTTTTTTTTCTTTCTTGCGGGTGCTATGGTGACGACACAAATGACCGCTCTCGCGTTTTCTCTTCTGGCGCCGCGACGACTTGATACGAAAGAGAAGTGTGTGTGTACGCGTCGGCTCGTATTTCGTGATGAACGATGAACGCGGTTGATATTCGTGCTACTGCTTGACGTGGATGTTTCGGTTGTATGCGCGTATGCCAGCAACCGCTCGCTGGTGGGGCGACAGTTCTTTGTCGCATGTTATGTCGTAAAGCAAACGTGTGTAGTGCATCGTCATCGAGAAACGTGAAGTGAAGGAAGTGTCACGTGTAGCATGATACCAATGCACATTGGGTACAAGTTTTGGGAAAAAAATTAAAAAAAAAAATCGGTGAATTGTTATGTTATTTTAAATAGCGCCATTTAGATGTTGTGTGGTTTGCTATAGTGTTGGGGGTGTGAGGAGTTAAAAAAATATATGCATCGACGATTTGGTCTAATGATAACCAATTATACGCGTGGCCGAGATGGAGCGAAAAAAACCGGAGTAAATTGAAGCAGACGATTCAACGATGACCGGCACTCTAGATCATGTTTGGTGAGATTGTTCTGATTATTATTATTGTTACTATGATTCACTAAATACGTTTTAAAGACATTGTCTTTAGAACAGGAAGTGTGTTTGTATTATCGTTATCCATTTGATAACGGTAATGCGCACATGCGGGGCTTATTGTAAGTAAAAGTGGCTTCTGAATGGAGTGTCTCTCCAACCATTCTGAAATGGGTCACTGGATCTGCAATAGAGCTATCACCGTCTAACTCCCGGACTAAAGCAATTTGCAATGACATCAAAACGCTATTGCAGAATGCTTTTTTCCATAATATCACTGCCGGACAGTGGGTGTTAGATGGAATACACACACACACACAAGGAAGCGCAAGTTACACATTTGCAAAATTATGGAAATGAATGTTTTTTTTTCGTAAAGCAATCAAAAAGCTGTAATTTAGTTTTCCTTGAACATATTTAAGTCAAGTCAAAGGTTTTTCCAAGAGCTATATATTAGTCATAAATGTGCAAAATATAATTTCATTCGGTTCACTTAATCCAGAGATATAGCAGTTTAACGAAGAACACTCAAATATGAAACATTTTACTATAGTCGCTCCAACTTCATGTAAAACTATTCAATCGAGCTCAAATTTGTACCATTTATAGCTAATTAGTTGTGCAACTAGCAGATAAAATTTGAGGATATTCCCTACACATTATAGAAAGTTACAGGTTGCTGAATATATTCGAGATAATAAGTAAAAGATACATGCTTCTACTAATTTGCAACTAGCGCCGTCTACTGGCAGAATCCTGAACCAATCAGCTAATCAACTGAAACGCCTTAATAAACCAAACAACATTACCGAAGAAACCAACTTTCTAAGTAATCAGAGCTCTGAGATATATGGAATATAATAATTAATTTATCGTCAGCGCTACCTAGTGGTAGTAAAACCTTTGCTGGCCTAACAACTTTGCCAAGTATACCGAATATTTAAGTAATCATGGTGCTAAGATGTACGGTATGGAAATTTCGCCAGTGCTACGTCTTGCTGTCTGTGATATCTGTCATACCAGAGACAAACAGACGTAACACTGATGAAATGTTTATACCAAATATCTCATCATCCTGATTACTTAGAGAGTTGGTGTCTTCGGCAATATTATTTGGCTGGTCAGGAACTAACAAATGATGGGCCGTTTGATTCAAAATTCCACCACTAGGCGGCGCTAGTGAGCAAACAAATATTATATTCCATATATCTCAGGACTCAGATCACTTAGAAAGTTGATGTCTTCGGCGATGTTGTTAGGTTGGTTACGGCCGCTCAGTTGATTAGCTGATTGGTTCAAGGTTCTGTCAGTAGGCGGCGCTAGTTACGAATTAATTGAAGCATGCAACTTTTATTTATTATTTCAAATATTTTCAGCAAGCTGTAACTTTTTCAATAATGCAGCAAATATTCTCAAATTTGTCCTGCCAGTTGCACAACTAGTAAGTTATAAACGGTACAAATTTGGGCTCGATTGGATAACTTTACATAAAATTGGAGCAACTCTAATAAAGTAGTTCATATTTGAGTGTTCTTCGTTTAATTGCTATATCTCTGGATCAAGTGAACCGAATGAAATGCGACATTGCACAATTATGCCTAATACATAGCTCTTTGAAAAACCTTTGACTTGACTTAGACACGTTCAAAGAAAACAAACTTACAGCTTGTTGATTACTGCACGAAAAAATATCAATCATTTGAATGATTTTGCAAATGTGTAACTAGCGCCACCTAGTGGACCATTAACTGTAAGCCCTTGACTCACTTAACAACGTTGTCGAAGACACCAACTTTCTAAGTGGTGAGAGTCCTGAGATATATGAAATTTAAAATTTGCCGATTATTATTGGTGGAATTTCTAATTAAACGATCCATCACCATCCATCATGGCATCGCAAATAAAATTATTAGAAAGCAGATTTTTGAATCAGTTTAACCAGACGTACCACCCTAACATAACAATAATAGGGAATAGGGTCAACAATTGAAAATAAACTTTCTAAAACACAATATGTGTCTAAAAACTTAAAGCTGAAGCTTTAACAGTTTTGTCTTCGCAAATACGGCTCTGGACCCATTGTGCAGTGTGGCGGCTGTATCACTTCCATTACCAAGCCACGTTTGTGTTGATCATGATGGCTTTCAACCTCTTGTCTATTCATGTGCAGTTATAGCCGTGCTGGTTAGAGCGCAGGATACCGTGTATCACCATGATAGTGTCTCGGTTCGATTCCCGCCGCCACCCCTTTTTCTTTTTAAACATGTATTGGTATTTGATACCGCCGCTGCTGCCATGATCAGTCTAAAAATAGAACAAATAATGAGAAACCAGTGCGACAGAGCACACGGCACACATGCGAAATTTTCCTTTTCCAGATTTTAGGAAGCCAATACAATTTTTGGTATACTGCCACCTACCAATTTTTGTATTTGCAAGGCCCTAATGCAATATTTGTATATGTTTCAAACCCAATTTTATTAGAATCTGCCAATCTCAGGTTGCGTGTAATGTTTGATATTTGTTTCACTGACAGCATTCTAAAGAAAGGATGCACTGCATATTAGCGATTGCTAGATAAATTGTACTAATTAATGGTCGTTTTGTGGCCTTGTCGTTTACGATATGGACTTAGAGAAATATTGTTCGTTTCCTCAGGAACTGTGATTGAAATTGAAATATACTTTTTCGCGCGCGGGCGTAGTTCAATTTATAATTTTTGGGTGGGCTTCCGGAAAAATTCCAGATAGTGAGATTCCAACGGAGTTGTGAAGAGTTCCAAGGGAAATGGTGATGAGAGACAATGCGCTGGGATTTTGGGGGAACTTTCAATGGTATTACAGCAAGATCTATGGCTAGATACTATGTAATTAAAAATTTTACAATATTGGGGTTCAGACTACGGTGGGAGGAATTCTGATGAGACTATGACAATTACTTCGTGGAGTTCTTGAAGAAAACTTCACGGGGAATTTGATGGAAATTTTATGAAGATCTTCAAATAAATCTTCGTGATGAATCTTCTGGCATTCCGTACGAAGGTTTTTCTTTGGGATGTCGCAGAAAATCCTCTTGAAATTCTTCCACCGCAAAATTCACCAGGAGTTCGCCAAGGATTCTCATAAAATGTTTTTGAGATTTTCATTAAAAGTTTTGCAAAAAATCCCACCATCAGTTCCAATGATTTTTTTTTCAGGATTTAATAGCATGAGATCTTATAGGAGTTCCTTCAGTGTTTTCTCCAGAGCTGTTTTCTAAGATTGCACCAGGAGTTTTTTCCATCCTCCAAAAATTTCAACCGGCATTTCTCAAGTATTTTTTCCGGGATCCTTCCAAGAGCTCCTTCTAGGATTTCTACAGGAATGCATTCTAAGATTTTTTTAAAAATAGAACAATTAAAGATTCCTCTAAGCTTTCTCTGGGCATTTCTTATATGAATCATCAAGGAATTCCTTTTGGGATTTCTCCAGGAATCGTTTATTAGATCTACCTGGGGAATCTTCCCTCCAGCAACTTCTTCCGGGATTCCTTCAGGAGTTCCTTTCAGGTCTCCTCTAGGGGAAAGTTTATGGGTTCCTGTCATTGTTTACTCCGGTATTTCTCCAGGATTTTCTTTTTAGATTACACCAGGAGTGCTATCAGTGAGATTTCTCCAAAAATTCCTCCAAAGATTCTTCCAAGGATTCCTCCAGCAATTCCTCCTCAGATTTCTTCAATTATTCTGCCATAGATTCCTCAAGAAATTCCACCAGAGATTTCTTCAAAAATTCCTCCAGGAATTCCTCAGGAGATTCCTGCGTTAACTCCTCCGAAGCAATTTTTTTTCGGAAATTCCTCGGAGAAAACCTTCCAGAGGTTCCTCCAGAGATCCCTCCAGGAATTCCTCCGGAGAGTCCTCCAGGAATGCCTCCGAGGATTCCTCCAGGAGTTCCCCCGGAGATTCCTGAGGAGATTCATCCAGGAGTTCTTCCGGAGATTCCAAAGATTCTTCCGGAGGTTCCTCCAGAAATTACTCCCGGAATTCCTCCAGAAATGTCTCCGCAGATTTCTTCCGGGATTTCTCCGGCGATTCCTCCAGCAATTTTTCCGAAGAATCCTGCAGGAATTCTTCCGGAGAGCCTTACAGGAATTCCTCCGGAGATTCTTCCTGGAATTACTCCAAGGGTCAAGAAATATCTTCGGAGATTTCTCAAGAAATACTTCCAGAGATTTCTCCAAAAATTCCTCCCGAAATTCCTTTAGAAATTCTTTCCGTAGATTTCTCCCGCAATTCAGCCGAAGATTCTTCCAGGAATTTCTCCGAAGATTCCTCCAGGAATTCTTCTGGAGATTCTTCAAGATTCTTCAAGAGATTTCTCCGGAGATTACCCCCAAAATTCCTCCGTAAATTTCTCCTGGATTTTTTTTTCGGAAATTCCTCAGTGATTTCTCCGAAGATTCCTCCAGGAATTCCTCCAAATATTACTCCAGGAATTCCTCCGGAAATTCCTCAAGAAATACCTTCGGAGATTTCTCAAGAAATTCCAAAAATTCTTCAGAAGATTCCTCTAGAAATTCCTTCCGGAATTCCTCCAGGCCGTAGATTTCTCCCGGAATTTCTCCAGGGATTCCTGCAGTAACTTCTTTGGAGATTCATCCAGGAATTCCTTCCAGAGATACCTCCTGAAATTCCTCCTGAGATTTCTATAATAATTCCTCTAACGATTCCTCCAGGAATTCCTCCGTAGATTCTTCCAGGAATTTCTCCGGAGATCCCTCCAGGAGTTCCTCCGGAGATTTCTCCAGAAATTCCTCCGCATATTTCTCCAGGAATTTCTCCGGAGATGCCTCCAGGAATTTCTTCAGAGATTCCTCCAGGAATTCCTCCGGAGATTTCTCCAGAAATTCTCCGGAGATTCCTCCAGGAATTCCTCCATGGAATCCTCCAGGATCCACTGTAAAATCTTCCAGAAATTATTCCTGGCATTACTCTAGAAATTCCTCCGAGGATTCTGAAAAAAATCGTCCAGGAAAATCTTTTAAAAATTAATCTAGTAAATCCTCAAAAAATACTCCGGGAATTATACTAAGGATAACTCCAGGAATTACACCAAGAATTTATCTCGGGATTGCTCCAAGAATTTCTCCAGGATTGTTTTCGCCAAGAATTCTTCAAAGAATCTTTCCAGTTATTTCTCCAAGAATTTCTGCCAAAAATTCTTCCAAGACTTCTTCCGGAAATTTTTAAAGAAATTCCTCAAAAATTCTTCCAGGAATTCCTCCAAGAATTCTACTAAAAATTCTTACAAGAATTCCACCAGTAATTTCTTCAAGCATTCATCCAGAAATTCCTCCAAGAATTTCGCCAGGAATTCCTCCAATAATTCATTAAGGAAAACCTCCTAGAATCCCTTTAGGAATTTCTACAGAAATTTTCCGAAGAATATCTTCAGAAACTTGCAGGAAATTCTTTAGAAATTCTTAGAAAAAAACCTCCAGGGATTTCTCCAAGATTTTTTTTCAGGCATTTTTCCAGAAATTCCTCGAAGAATTTGTCAAGAAATGTTTAAAGAAATTACTTTAACATCCTTTTAGGAACATTTTCAGGAATTCTTCGATAAATTCTTCCAGGAATTTCCTAGGTACTTTCGAAGATTTTTTTTTAAGAATTACTCTAGAAGTTCTTCTATGAATACCTCCAGGATCCTTCAGGAAGCCTTAACCCTTTGGAGCCGGAGGGGTCATATATAACCCCGGCGATGAAACCGAGCATAACAAACGTGTTCGACACCAGCGGGGTTGCGTCGAAGGCGGCGAAGCAAATCGGCTCCAAAAGGTTAAAAAATACTCCTGGGATTACTCTAAGACATCGTCCGAGAATTCTTTCAGGGATTCCCCCAGAAAATCCTTCAAATATTTATTGAAGAATAAGGGTAAAGTGCCAATTTATGCACACCTTAAAAACTCGTCAATTGTTGCACACTCTTTGATATTCTTATGAGGTGTACAACAACTAGCAATTTTTTAAGATGTGCTATAATTGGCGATTTACCCTACGCCAAAAAATCCTCCCAAAATTACTTCAGGATCTCCTTCAGGAATTCCTCCACGATTTACTTCAGGAATTCCTCTTATAATATCTTCAGGAATTCCAGAAAAGAATTCATCCTGGGACTCCATCAAGAATTCTTCAAAGAATTTCTCCAAGAATTTATCCAGGAATTCCTCCAAGACATCTGTCTAAAATTCCTCCAAGAATCTCTCCAAGAATTGCTCCAAAAAATCCTACATGAATTTCACTAGGGGTCCCTCTAAGACTTTTGCCTGGAATTTCTCCAAGATCCTTCAGGAATTTCACCAGAAATACTTTCAGGGATTTTTTTTGAGAAACTTCTTTAAGAATTATTCCGAAAAAATCATCCAGAAATTTCTTCATGAATTCCGCCAAGATTATTCAGGAAACCTCCAGAAATTCCTCAAAAAATAATCAAGGGATTCCTCCGAGTATTCCTTTAGGGATTTCTGCTGGATCTGCTCCGAGAATTTTCCCAAGAACTGCTCCAAGAATTCCTCCAAGAATTTCTCCCGGAATTACTCGACGAACTCCGTTAATAATTCCTCCAAAAATCGCGTCAGGAATTTCTCCAACAATTCCTTCAAAAATTTCTCCAAAAAAATCCTCCAGGAATTTTCCCAAGAATTTCTTCAGTATGAATTCCTGCAGGAATTCCTGGAGAAATGTCTGGAATATTTCTTATAGGAATTCTTTGAATGTTACCCGGAACTATTCCGTAATAATTCCTGGAGGAATTCGTAGAGTAATCCTGGAGAACATCTTGGAAGAATTCCTGCAGAAAACCCTGGTATCAAAAGGTCGGCTCCAGAGGCACGTTATCCTTCACTTGGGACATATGTGCCAATTATGGAGAAATAACTAATGGAGTTCCAAGAAGAATTTCTGAAGGATTTCGTGGGGAAAACCATTAAGGAGTTCTGGAGGAATCTCTAGAGCGTTTCTTGGTGATTTTACGGGAAGAACTTATGGAGGAATGGAATTGCTGAAGGAGTGCCATGAAGAATTCGAAGCGGAAGCCTTGGAAGAATCCCTTGATGAATTTCTTGAGAGGTCTCTGAGGAATTAATTGAATGAATGTGTGATGGTTGTATCCGTGCGGAATTTCTGGAGGAATTCCTAGGGGTAGGGTTCCTGATTTCCACTTTTCATCTTCTTCCACACTCGAATACACTCAGCAGCGAACGGTTGTCGCTTTAGTTTGTGTGTTTGCTTGTCAGCGAAGACAGCAAACACCGGCGAACGGTGGGAAGCCATACATGGAATTCGTCCACATTCATTCGTCCACATCCACGAAAACATTCATCCACATTCGCTTCGCAAGCGATGGAGAGGTAATGCAATTCGTGAGTGATATTGCGCGCACGAATATTTGAAGTTTTCAAAAAAAAAAAAATATTATTTTCTTTGTCAATCTAGCATTTCAACAACAATACACTAAAAACGTATGCATTACATGCAGAAATTCTCTTTTAGTTATGATAATAGCCGCTTCGATCGCTCACCAGCATTCTTCACCATTCGCCATTCATTCATTTGCTTGCGATCCAAACTGCGACGATCGGCCACGAATATTCATGTCAACCAGCTTGCGCATCGCTTCCCACTGGTCATGGGGTTGCGTGTTTGATCACGACTATCCGTTTGCTGCATCTTTGTCGATTCGCTTCAGCAAAGAGGAGTGAATATGAATGGAGTGAAGCGAATTTACCGATCCTTGCCTAGGGGAATCACTGGAGGAATTCCTGGAGAAAATTTTGAAGGAATTCAGAGAGGGACCCTTACAGGATTTCACGGAGGAATACCCTGAGGAATTGCTGGAGGGATACTTACTTAGTTTCAGTCCTGAGCACCCACGGTGGTGCAGTGAGCCAAATTGAAAGATCTACATCCTGGGTGATTGGCCGCCATCATCTGGACCTGTGGCCAGGTCGAATTTCTGTCGACTTGTACCCACAGCATGCACGAATTATATACCGATTTCAAGCCCATGCATAGAAAAGGTGATAAAAGAGGGGTTTTCCTTATTTTGGCAAAGGACGGAGGGGCACCTAGTGCATGAAACATCGGCAGTGGGAGAGGTTTAACCCCCAAATCTATTGATGAAGACCTGCAGCCATTGAGTGTTCTCCACCGAACTTCACTGGCGTCCAGCAGCACAGATTTCACGATCTTGGTGCCATAATCGGCCGCTATTTTGCTACCAAGATATTGGAAGCTTTCAACATTCTCTCCTGCTTGTCCAGCTACGCTAAAGCTGGAAGATTTGACCGTGTTCCAACAATTTGGTCTTGTTGACGATGATGGTACGACCTGCCGCTGAAGAGCGATTGACATGATCATCGAGCTTGCTCTGCATATCAGAGCGCCATTGAACCAGGAGAGCAACATCATCAGCCAAATCGAAATCATTTAGGTGTTCTGTGATAATGGGCTGCCACAACAACTCACGATTTGGTTAACGATCAATCGCACCTACAGGGATCTCGTCCATGACGATCAGGAACACTACGACGCTAGGTGATAATAAATCCTTGCCTCACTTTAGCAACGACCCGGATGTGATCCGACAAAACGCCGTTGCGCAGTACTCTGCATGGAAATGCCCTGTACTGTGCTTTAATGAGGCCGATGATTCTCTCAAGCACGCCACTGTGCCTAAGTTCTTCAAGTTTTTTCGAATGCTTGTTCTAAATCTGGTCACTTCATGAGCGCAGCGTGGGCGTGACCGCTGAGCAGGAAACCAACTTCACTTTGACAAGGAGCGTGTTCGCCTCGTAGGCCAGAGTATAGTAGAAATTGGTCCGACGCCAACCTGTGTTCTCTCAAATTCGGTCAAAAGACTTCGCTCAGTCCTTGGATCAAAAGCTTCATGCGACTTGCCTCATTTCTAGTTGTGCCAGTTTACCCTGCTGGGCTATAGCCTATAGGGTTAATATATAATATTCCAAGTTCCAATTCTTGTCTGTCGTTCTGCGCTAAAAGTCGTTTCCTTTGAATCAGTTCGTAATCTTTATTTTTCGGATTTTGGGTTTTGGGAACAGTAGGTTGTTGACATAAGGTTCCCTATCCACCGTGGTAGGGCTGCCACCTTAGGTATAGCTTTTGGTGAAAAACCATTTCATACTCAGCCACTGGATGCCAGAACAGACGCTGTTTGAGTCGCAACTCCTTGGTGAACAGGTGCTCGGGTCATACTTCCTCAACCTAGCTGAGTTCAGAAGGACAACAATGCCCAGGCTGAACTACCAGCTAAGCAAACAACTCTTAGCTGGCGGTCTTTGTCATCACTGTCCTTGTGAAAGCATGAGGTAGGAACTTGAGAGTGCAAGAACTATATTAGACGCTCCTTATCGTCTCATCATTTTGCAGCCCATTGTAGGAGTAGGGGAAAGAGGGGCATAACGCCCCGGCTGAGCATATGTGGTCATAAACCTCAAATGATGCTTATTTTAAGGTCGTATTCTGCCTTGGAGAGCAGTTTACTCCTTTACCTAAGAGACTTCAACTTTTGCCCCGCGTGCCCACAAAATTTCCCATTCGAATAAACAATTAAAAAAAGTGTTACTTTTTAGGTGCCGGGAAACTGCAGGAGGCAAATCGCCATTTTGGATGAGGCAAAACGCCCGCTGGTATTTCCCGCTTTGACTTGTTGTGAGATACCAAGGGGCTCCATCCAACTCTTCCCAGCAGCAAATGAAGGAGTAGGAGGCGCGTGGTAGTTTAATGGGTTGATTCCATATAATCAGCGCGCAATGTCTTAATTTTTGTGTGCTGCAAATTAGGGAATCTTTCCAAATGTGGAAAATCGGCGTTTTTCTCGCTTTTCTTTCGACAATTGCAGCCGTTCTTGGGCTTAACCTGCTCAGTTTGAGCTCTAGTTTGCTTGCATTTAACGCAAACCTTCACAATATGATGAAATCGCGTGAAGGCGTTTTGCCCCCCCGGGGGGCGTTATGCCCGCAGTTCCCCTACATTTGCTGTAAACAAAAAGATAGGGCCCATATAGCCGAGGCGGTAAACGCACGGGTATTCAGCATGACCATGCTGAGGGTGACGGGTTCGATTCCCGGTCGGTCCAGGATCTTTTCGTAAAGGAAATTTCCTTGACTTCCTTGGGCATAGCG
The DNA here is from genome assembly GCF_035046485.1 of Aedes albopictus. Lineage (NCBI taxonomy): Eukaryota > Metazoa > Arthropoda > Insecta > Diptera > Culicidae > Aedes > Aedes albopictus. The sequence goes on along the minus strand of NC_085137.1, from coordinate 440,417,520 downwards.
TATCTTCGTGCCTGCCACACGATATACACATGCAAAATGGTCATTGGCAGAGGAAGCTCTCAGTTAATAACTGTGGAAGTGCTCATAGAACACTGAAGCTGAGAAGCAGGCTTTGTCCCAGTGAGGACGTTACGCCAAGAAGAAGAAGAAGAAAAAGATTGAACATAAATTCTAACAGCGCGTGATTTCTGATTTCAAAGGTTCCATCAGCAACTAAGCCAGACAAATCCAAACCGTTGGGTGTCTCAATCTCGACATTTTCTTCCCTTCTGTTGGCGACACACAAAAGGCATCCACCGAAATTCGAGTGAGCAGCAACGAAGCAGCAATGTCTTGCGTGTGAGTGAGCGACCGCTGCCGTGATGCGAAGCAGAATCAGCCATGTACAAATTTGATTGCGAATTACAATTTCTCAATCAATCATCCCAATATTGATTCGGAGCAAATAATAAGAAATCCGCCCGACCGACCGACGAATACGATGGGTTTCTGGTGGGAGAGCTAACCTGCCATTCTTCATGTATTTTGTGCTTATTTTCTTTTTTCTCTGTGTATACGATATAACTCTCTCTAATGGTAATGGCTTTTAGTTTAGTCGATGCGATGGAAGATGATCACGGAAGGAGAGCGCTGGATATGTATTCAGGAAGTAAAACGAGTTTTACCATAAGGGTTCCGGTTTGTAGTCGGCAATTGATGGGGTTAAGACTGGCCTCTGGAATGGAAATGGTTTGTAAGTCTGATTCAAAGCAAGGCAAATGGCAGCGCACTTTTTTTTTGTATGAAACTCGAATGTACAAAAATCTATTCATATTTTTATTTTTTTACCTATTTATAACCGTTTAAACTGCTTTCGTATATCACTTTAACTCAAGCTTTCTTCAAACCACCGCCCAGTATCATCCCTAACCGCAAAACCGAAGCGATGGTAATTCTTCATTGTGTCAAAATATCTAATCTAATATCACTTTCCGGTTGAATTCAATATAGCAGTCCCAACTTCAAGAAGAAGCGAATCCACACAAGAAGAAAACAACCACCAGCGTGAGACACTGCGACCGAAACCCATTTTCCATTTCCAGTAATGGCTTCGTGCTCGTCCGCAGACTTTGCGGGGCATCGAGTGACTGATACGAAGAAAATTACGTCAAATATCAATTTAATGGCTTAACTCGCATCAGTAATCAAATTGGAGCCAATTTCGATGGGAGGCATCCTTTATCTGGGGGCGTTGTTGTTTGGAACCTGAAAAGGGGTCGCTTTTCCACCTCATCCATATCTGCAATGCAACAAAGTTTCGGCTACAAATCACCTGATAGCGAAAGGCGACGCAACGATCGGGCGGCATCCATCTTCGGTCTCTGTCACGTTATCAGTGATCCCGCAGCCTGTGTACTGCGTGAGCGTTCGAGTTTCGCCTGTCGCCTATTGTTGTGTATCAGATAGGTACCTAATCGGTTAGGATAAGCGAAAAACCAATTACAGCTAACAACCCCGGATCCAAATTGTTTACGACTATAGATAGGCAACAACTCTATCCCTCAGTCAATCTCGATGGTGGCGCAAAGAAGCGCAACAGGATTTGGCTTTCGTAATGGGTCGATTGCTGATAACGCCCATTCTCTCCAAAATTGCAGAAAACACGTTCGCTGCAAATCATCCACAATCGTTTTCAACGGAATATGGTCAGGGGAGAGATGGAAAATGGCGTTTGTGTAGTCGGGATTTCTAAATCTTGGAAGAGGAAGCTGGACTTCCTAGAGTCAAACGCTGAGCGTTTCACCATCTACTTCTTTTTGACTCAATACCTACCAACATACATTTAGAAGATGAATAATTAGTCTATTCGACCAATTCTTCGCAATCTGCTGTTGCTTTTCAACGACAACCAGATTTCAGAGGGTTTCAGGAGCGTCCAAGGGTGCTCCAGGGTGTTTCAAGGGGTTTTAGAGGCAATCCAGAGGTGTCCCATGAGGCTTCATCAGCGTTCCAGGAGCTTTTATGGGTGTTTCATTGGGTTTTCAGAGGGTTTAAAGGCGTTTCAGGAGTATTCAAATGGATTCTGGGGTTTTCAGGGTCGTTCCAAGGATGTCCAAGAAATGTCAGAAGTATTTCAGGGGTGTTTCCGGGGAGTTTCAGGTGTTTCGGGGCATTCTAGAGGTTCCATGGTGTTTTAGTAAGCTTCAAACACATTCCACAAGATGCCAAGGGGTTTCATGCGCGTTTCTTGAAGTTTCATGAGCGTCCCTAGGAGTTTTTTTTTATTCTTCAATCACTTAACCTAATTTACAGCTCTTTTGTCCACTAGTGCACTGCGTGAGCGATTCCAATTGGAAGCTGTACTTACACGTTTTGTACAGCGCCTAAATGTATTCCATTCAAATTCTACTATACCGAAATGGTTGCCGTTGCGCTGCTTTCACTTTCTACCCTGAGTGTAGAATTAGCAACTAGTTAAAATACACAAAAATAAAAACCAAAAAAAAAAAACTTTCTACCCTACCATGGTAGAATGATGAGCAGTGTCAGCTACTCTCAGGGGGAAAGATCAACTGACGAAAGTGCCGGAGCTGGGATCGAACCCATGACCATTTGATCATGAAGCAAACGTGTGACCAATTGCGCCACGAACCCTGGCTCCCTAGGAGTTTTAGGGGGTTCAGAGGTTTCAGTTGTGTTCCAGAGGGAGGTTTCAGGGGCGTTCCAATTGTCGTTGAAAGAAAAAAAAAACTCTTGGTTAATAATTGCGAAAGCGCTCATAAAACAGTATTAAACTGAGAAATAAACTGTGTCTCAATTGGGATGTTATGCCCACTTCTTTAGAAATTCTTGCACTTGATTTCTTTGCTGCCCATATTTGTATAGTCAACGTAAGCGCCATTGTAATTTTAATTTGCAATGTAAAATATGAAGTTCAAGATTGTTTGCACGTTGGCATCTAACTGACGGTTGAATCTTGTGCCCTACCTAATAAAACTAGTCAGAAATAGACACATGCATTAGGTGTCAGCTAGTGTATGCTGACATTGGCAATGGTGGTTACGTCGACTATTTTATCGGCTATTCGGGTCGTATGAAGTTGATCATCAATATTAACTTCTTTTCTTAACCACCCTAGATAGCTGTGTACTGTCGGTAGCGATTGTCTCATTTGGCTAAGAATACCACTACGAACTGCCTGTTCCGGTGGTAAGAGTCCACCAATAGGTGACCCCTAACTCATGGTGTGATGCGGCTATATGCCTACCGTACCTAAGAATGAATAGTTAGGGGTGGAGCGGACCTGGTGTGATGGTTAGAACACTTGACTATCACGCCGAGGACCTGGGATCGAATCCCACTCCCGACAAACTCACAAAATGTGGGTTCTTCCTTCGGAAGGAAAATAAAGCGTGGGTCCCTAGATGAACTAGCCTAGGGCTAAAAATCTCGTTATTACAGATAATAAAAATGGCTAGGGGGGGTATGTGTTCTATTAAAAATCTAACCGCATAAAGGAGCCGATGGAGTACCAGGGCGCCCACCACAGTATTTTGCCCTTACTGCGCTAACCGGAGCAATGGTGCAGTGGACCTTGTGCTACCATCCGTTTGTTAGTGCGTCGTAGTTATTTATTTATTTATTTGATCACTATCTTCGTCATGGACGCACAGATTGTTTGATTATTCTACATTCCTAATACTATTCTTAAATTCTAATTTTGACATGTTGAAATCAAAGTTAACACTAACCACATTAAAAGCACAAAAAGGACTGTTTTGACCATAATTTGTCCTATGCAGAGGCATTGTCAAAAGAGATGAGCTACGGAATCGTCGTGATGGAACGTTCAACGGAATTTCACCAAGAAGAGCTGGACAATCAATATTTCCACAGAAGGGGTCGAAGACAAATAGCCGCTGAAGCATCACTCTTCGCGCCGCTAACGTTTCCAAATTTATGAGCTGACAACGCTCCGGATAACTTGGGAGGCTAGCTGGATTTGTCCAAGAAAGATGTCGTAATCCGAACCGCAAAAATTTACGTTGTACACGCTCAATCCTTAACATTTGCGTCGCATGATACGGTGTCCAGACAAGAGCCGCGTACTCCAGAATGCTTCGAACCAATGCGCAGAATAAAGTTTTAAGTGCGTAGACATCAGTGAACTCCGATGCATGTCGACGAATAAAGCCTAACGCTTACCATGCTTTAGCAGTGACTATTGAGATGTGCTCGTTGAACCTGACTTTTGAATCAATGAATACTCCGAGGTCGTTTATGAAATGAACACGCACTACTGGGGTCGATCCGATGGAATACTGATTAGTAACCGAAGCGTAGCGGCGAGTGAAGGATATAACTTTGCATTTGCTTTCATTGATGAGCATTCCGTTGTCACCGCACCACACAAGTAGCGCGTCTAAATCTGCCTGCATTGCCACACAGTCTAACTGTGACGTGATAACACGGAACAGTTTCAGGTCATCGGCAAAAGACAACTTACCCGATGAAATCACCTGGTACAGGTCATTCACAAAAATAATAAACAATAAAGGGCCTAAAACGCTGCCTTGAGGCACTCCAGAGGGGATACCAAATATGCAGGAGCGCACTGAATTGACAGAAACGCATGCTGAACGATCAGATAGATAAGAAAACAGCCATTTTGTCACCCTGTCGGGAAATCCAAGGTAGGTCATCTTTTCCACGATTAAGCAATGGGCAACCATGTCGAAAGCCTTCGCAAAATCGATGTAGATCGAATCGACTTGACGATAGGACTCCATCTCGCGCGACAGTTGAGTGACAACACATCAAGTTTGTGGTGGTCGACCGGTGCCGTACAAATCCATGCTGGCAATCGGACACTTTACTCAAGCAGCATAATAGCGTGACCCCACGATAATTCCTGATACGATTGGAACTTCCTGATTTGTGGATTGGCACTATAACACCGTTTTTCCACGCGGACGGGAACTTCATTTGGGAAAGCGAGCGGTTGAAAATGTCCGTAATTGGGACCGCAAGCGTACTAGCGGAGTTCCTAAGGGGCTGTCCATAAACCACGTGGTCATGAGGGGGGGGGGGGGGTGTTCGGCCAATGACCATTTTGTATGGACAAATAAAATTTTTTGTATGGACTAATGACCACGCGGGGGGGGGGGGTTGAAAAGTCCCAAAAAAATGACCACGTGGTTTATGGACAGCCCCTAAACAATAAAGGAGGCGCCTGGTCCTTTTTTGACGTCAAGATCTTCGAGAGCGCTGATAACTTCTTCAACAGATAGCCGCATATCTGGAAGGCGGATGTCAAATGACGGTAGGTTCGCAAATCTGTCGTGACGTGACACTGGCGATACACGGGAGAACACAGATTCAAAAAATGTTGCGAAAAGGTCGGCTGCCTCTGCGCTTTGCATCCTTTGTATTCCACATTCGTAGGTATGCGATTATTGGATCGCTGCCGCTTAATGAAGCTCCAGAAGGAAAAGGGATGCTGCTTCACGCGGGATTGTATCTTTGCCAAATAACTATTGTACGAGAATTGCAGAAGAGAACTGTACCAAGTCACGGAGGAAGCTTCTGTCATCGGCAGATTTTGAGGTAAAGTAGCTCGTACGTGCCTTTCGTAGAACGTTGCGGAGATTACGCAGCTCAGGAGTCCACCACGGTGTGCTGTAAAATGATTGTCGTGTGCGTGGAACGAAAATGTCAAGGATCTCGTGAAGCTTGTCATAGAAAGACGGCAGCAGAGGTAGATGCAGCATCACAACGACAGCCGATGTCGAGTTGCCTAGCGTTGCCCTGATAATCGTTTGAGCTGCAAGCGGATGAGACATCAGCGAATGGACTGTTTCTGTTTTGTTCGTACTTGCCTGGGTGCAGCGGCTGGAAGACCTCTAATCCGTTTCCAGACACAGGGCCAGAGCGACTTGGATGGCAGACGAGGAGAAGAAACGGGCACGATTGTGCTGGAGGGACTAGAGGCTTCCTCGGTACTTCGTTGCATGCGCCCTGGGTACGGAGATTGCAGCGAACGTTGCGTAGGATCACTTGAATTTCCGATGGGAGATATGCGGCCTTGAAACGTGGTACTGGAAGCGGAAGTATCTTCAACGCAGGAATGAGATCAATTTGATTCGTACTTACCATGATTCAGAGGCCGGAAGACCTCTAATCCGTTTCCAAACACAGGGCCAGAGCGACTTGGATGGCAGGAAAACAACGGCGTGGCGAGGAGCAGTAGGAACGGGCGCGACTGTGATGGAGGGACTATCCGCAAGCGTAAATCTTGTCTTAGAGTCAGTGATTAGCCACAAATCTCTGTGCTTTGGTAACGGACGAGAAGGAGGCAATCCTTGAAACAGCGGTCTGAGACTGTACCACTAATGAATTTGTGCGACATGCTTAATTCTAATGCAAATGCAAACCTTTCAACGTGTTACAGAGGCGTTTTAAGGGGTTTCAGAAGGCTTTGGGATGTTTCAGGTGGGCTTTTAGGAACGTTTAAAATTTTTCATGCGTTTCTGGGAGTTTTAAGGGGCTTCAGGACCTTTCAGGGAGGTATTAGATGCGTTTCAGAGGTTTGGGCGGGTTTCAGAATCATAACAGAGGTGTTACATTTCGTAAGCGTTTTCGAAGGTAACGGAAGGTCTTAGATGCGTTACACGAGATCCGCGGAAGTATTGGGGGAATTTATGAGACATTTCAAAAAGGTCCAGAGGATTTTCAGCGGGATTCAGAGACGTCACACAAAACAATACAGAGGCGTTTTTGAGGTTTTCGGAGGGTATATGAGTTCATTCTAAAAATCATGGAACTCCCTCAAATTCCCTGAAGACCCCTGAAGCCCCTCTGAAACGTCCTGCAACTTACTGAAATGCCATGAAACGTTCTAACAAAGCTCATCTAAAACCCCCTGGAACTTCCTCAAACGCACCTGAGACCTCCCTAAAACGTTCTGAAACCCCTTGAAGCGCCATGAAACGCATTGAAACGCTCCTAGAAGCACACCTGAAACATCAAGGAACCCCCTGTAACCCCGAGATACCCCTGAAAGCTCCTTAAGCGCCTATGAACCCTTCCTGAAGCGCCATGTAACCCCTTAAATGCCCTTGCAATGCCTTAGATATCCTGCTGAAAGTTTGTGGAACCCCATAAAACGCCTCTGAAACCACTCTGAAATATTCTGGATCTTCCTGAAATCTCCTCAAACGTGCCTGAAACCTCCTTGAAACGCCCTATTCATTTTCATTTATTAAGTATTACGTCAAATTCAATATAAAACTAAAATCTCTAAAATACACGGTTCGTGGCTGGATCCTGAGTTCGCCGTAGAGTATAGCGAGCTCGCTGTTCATCCTTCTCCGCCACACGCCATTCTCCTGCACACTGCCGAAGATCGTCTTAAGCACGCGTCGCTTGAAAACTCCAAGTGCTTGCAGGTCCTTCTCGAGCATTGTCCATGTCTCGTGTCCCTGGAGGACCACCGGTCTTAATAGCGCCTTGAACATGGTGATCTTGGTGCGTGGGTGAATCTTCTTGGACCGCAGCTTCTTCTGAAGCCCATATGTAGCAGACACGACTTCCACTGATGATGTGCCTTCATATTCCCAACTAGCATTGTTGCCGTCAGTAGGGATCCGAGATATACGAATTCCTATACCACCGCGAAGTTATTCCCGTGTATCGTAACATTACTACCCAGACGGATCCGGTCGTGTTCAGTTCCGCCTACCAGCATGTACTGTGTTTTTCAGGCATTCACCACCAATCCGACCTTTGCTGCTTCACGTTTCAGGCGGGTTTACAGGTCTGCTACCATTCCAAATGTTCTGGCGATAATGGTCATGTCGTCTGCACACATATTGACCGGATTTTGTGAATATCGTTCCCCGGCTGTTGAGCCCGGCTCGCCGCATCACACCTTCCAGAGCGATGCTGAAGAGTAGGCATAATAGTTCATTACTTTGTCGCAGTCCCCGGCGAGATTAGAGTGAATTGGATAGTTAGCCCGAAGCCCTTACGCAGTTTTGCACACCGTTCATCTTTGATTTAATCAGACTAGTCAGCTTTCCAGGATAGCCATTTTCGTTCATGATTTTCCATAGATCTGTGCGGTCGATACTGTCGTATGCCGCTTTGAAGTCGATAAACAGGTGATGTGTTGGAATCTGATATTCACGAAATTTCTGGAGGATTTGCCGTATGGTGAAGATCTGATCCGTTATCGATCGGCCGTCGATGAAGCCGGCTTGATAACTTCCCACGAACTCATTCGTTTCAAGTGACAGACGAAGGAAGATGATCTGGGACATCACTTTGTAGGCAGCATTCAAAATAGTGATCGCTCTGAAGTTCTTACATTTCAAATGGTCGCCGTTTTTTTGTGAATTGGGATGATTACCCCTTCCTTCCACTCCGCCGGTAGCTGTTCGGTTTTCCAGATCTTGACTATCAGCCGATACAGACAGGAGGCCAACTTATCTGGGCCCATCTTGATGAGTTTAGCTGCGATACCATCCTTACCAGCTGCTTTATTGGGTTTGAGCTGGTGAATGGCATCCTTCACTTCCCTCAGCGTGGGAGTTGGTTCATTTCCGTCCTCCGCTGCACTGGCGTAGTCGTTCCCTCTGTTGTCGAGTTCTCCCGTGCCTATGTCATCTAAGCCATTCAAGTGCTCGTCGAAGTGCTGCTTCCACTTTTTGATCACCTCACTTCCGTCCGTTAAGAGGCTTCCATCCTTATCCCTGCATATTTCGGCTCGCGCCACGAAGCCTTTGGGAGATACGTTGAACTTCTCATAGAACTTCCTTGGTTCATGGGAACGGCTCAGCAGTTCCATTTCCTCTTACTCCGCTTCTTCTAAGCGGCGTTTTTTCCATCGAAAGAGGTGAGTTTGCTGTTTTCGCTTCTGTTTGTAACGTTCCACGTTCTGTCCGGTTCCTTGCTGCAACATTACCGCCCGTGCTGCGTTCTTATCCTCCAAAATCACTCTGCTCTCATAGTCGAATCATTCGTTTCATCGACTCTTTTCCACCACCCGATGGTGCTCTCGGATGCGTCGTTGATGGCTGCTTTAACTGTTTTCCAGCAGTCCTGTAGATGGACCCCATCGAGCTAGCCCTCGTCTGGCAACGCTGCCCCGAGATTCTGCGCGTATGCTGAGGCGACATCCGGTTGCTTCAGTTGCTCAAGGTTGAACCGTGGCGGTCGCTGGTACTGTACATGGTTGATGACGGTAAGTTTTGGGTGCAGTTTGACCATAACCAGGTAGTGGTCGGAGTCGATGTTAGTGCCACAATAGGTCCTGACGTCGATAATGTCGGGGAAGTGGCGTCCATCTATCAGAACGTTGTCGATTTGCGATTCCGTCCACTGTGGTGTTCTCCAGGTGTAACGGAAAGGAAGGCTGTGTTGCAAAAAGGTGCTTCGAATGGCCACATTTTTGGTGCCGGCGAAATCAATGGCGCCGTAGGCCGTTTCCGTTCGCCAGCTGGTGGGCGCTGGACTTTCCAATCGTCGGTCTGAATTCCTCCTCCTGGCCTACCTGAGCCTTTACGTCTCCTATGATGAACTTGACGTCGTGGCTTGAGCAGCGTTCGTACATATGTATTCACATTCGAGCTGTGCGTAAAATGCGTATTTGATATCATCAGCGCTACCGGAGTGAGGGCCATGCAGTTTAAAATGCTGAAGCTAAAGAATCGGTCTTTGATCCTCAACCTGTACATTCTTTCGTCGATCGGCCACCAACCGATCACGCCCATCTGCATCTGCAAAGCTGTTCCCAGCTTACGTGTGAGGTTGAGAAATCGGCAGTTCTAAGTACCGAGCATTTAATCGCAAGTCCTTTGTCCTGATTGTTTTGTCTATTCCCTGTATGTCGTTAGTTAGTGTTTGAGATTTTCATTTTTTATATTATTTCAGTATTTTGCGTTGTCAGAATTTCAAATGCAGTACTTTTGCGGTAAATATCTATCATAACTAAAGCAAATAACGTAACAAAGAAGCTCCAGTTCCCAATTGCGTATGTGCCACATAAATCTGGTGAAACGTAGGGTATCGCGCTACTTGGGCGGTGGTTTTCTTCGTCTGTTATTTTCGTCTGTTTTCCACTGTAACTCGGTCAATTTTGAACCGATTGACTTGAAATTTTGTACACGGGTAGATACTATACCTATCTCACCGCATTCCAAGAATTGTGTCAATTGGTTCAAGATTGACTGAGTTATAGTGGAAAACAGACGAATATAGAAGCCACCGCCCAAGTAGCGCGATTCCCTAATATTTTTTTTTTTACTTTCTCGCATTCGAAAATTTTGCATATCCTACCGGGTCTAGCAGCGTCGACAACCTAAGCAGGTACGTTGCTTCTCGCGGTGACACATCCATATTCTAGGTAGGTGCCCCTTGGGAAACCAGCTTCAACGGCGCGTATTCTTTCGCCACAAAGGCCATCGTTCCGCACCCGGTTGATATTCCTTGGAATTGAAAGGGGTTTTTATCAAAATGTTTATGCTACATCCTATGCTTCTCTTTCGTTGTTACTTGGAAAAGCCTACCTGGGTGGTTTTTTTTTCTCTGGTGGCTGTTCCCTCCTCAGCATTCACTCACGCACGCATGTTAGCGATTTCAAATAAGAAGCTTCATCTTCCCGGGTTCCGCCGGGGTTTTCCGTACATCATTCCGGAAGGGTGAATGGGAGGGTGCCCGGTGACAGAAATATGCAAATGCGTATCGAAGGAATATTCCAATCAGCATTTTTTTTTCCCTCTCGGTTCCATACATTGTCGCCGCCATGGCATCGTCGCGTCGTCCTTTACATCACCGGTTTTTCTGGTGGGATTTCCCGTTGTCGAGGTTCAGACTGCCTGCCTGGTGGCAAAGTATCTAAATACCAAGGTAAGAGATTCCCGCTAATATTTACAGATTAGTGAGAAAAGGAAAAAAGCAAAAAATAGTTATGAAGTTTGCGCTGATTTGTATGGGCACATCACTATTTAGTAAACTTTCTTAAGAAATTAAGCACTCCCATCTTAGAAGCAATTATTCAATTGCATCTCACTGGATTAATTGTGACCTTCATGCAATAAAACAGGAAATATCAACATTTGAAAATCGGTGACAAAAAAATTTTTTTTGGTTCTAAACATAGTTTAACAGCATTTAGAAGCTTCCAAACTAGTAAAACTTCGCAAACTTTGCTGAAATAATGACATTTTAGTGTAAAAACACCAACTTTTCATAACTAACGCAGATGTGTTGGTGAGTCTCATTTTTGACATTTGCGGGAATCTCTTACCTTGGTATTTAGATACGTTGGCCTAGTGGTGCTGACTGGGCACAGGCTTCTCATACGAGCGCTGCTGAACATACCTAGCAAAATAAGAATCTGAATTTATGCCAGCCGGTGTACCAGTTGGTCGACGCCCGGGAAATTCATGCTGAGTTGTGCGGTGGATTAAGGATTGTGGGGGCCCGGGGCCTGAGGAGATGTGGAGGCCCCTCGGAGAGATGACCAAAAATGTTTTTCCTTATTTTCAGTACAGTACTTGAGTAATATGAAAAATAAAGCTAGTGTTAGCAACCAAAAAAAGTTTTTGTGGGGGCCCCTAAAATGTGGGGGCCCGGGGCCCGGGCCCCCCCGGCCCCCCCTTAGATCCGGCCCTGGCGGTACCGATGCCGCGTCTTCTTTTGTGCGGGATGAGGTGTGCTTAGATTTCAAAGGGAGTGTTGGGTTAGAAGATTTCTCCAGTTGAATTGGGTATCGAAATTACGGTGTTGGAAAACCTGAAGCTACTAAAAATTAATACAAGAGCAGTAGATCTTTATTCATCTTGTCTAATAAGTATCCTTCGTCTACATTCGTCAATCATCCTACTTATGTGGAACATCCCGCATTCAATAAGAAGAACCAACACGCCAGCAACTCCACATGCGAAAAGCAACCACCACATCGAAATCAAATCATCAAACACTAGAGTGTCGCATTTCCTATTCGGTGTCCTGCCGACTTTAAACTTATACCGTGACTCCCAAAAACTCCACAGCCCCGATTCAAACACCCAATCGCTCACCAGTTTGTACTTCTGAAACATCGGACTCTTGGGGGTGAATATGGTCGTAGACAGGAACCAGTGGATTCGCTCGTTCATCAGATAGTACTTACGCATCCCCCTGACCGGATCCCAGTTCCACGCCATGGCAACTATCACTTGTGCAACGTCGCAACCCAGGATGTGAGTTATTCGTTCCGCGTTTTTAAACTCCCAACGATCTTCGGAGAAGTAAAGCCGTGCCTTTTTCCGCAGTTCGGCAACATTCATCACGAAGATCTTAAGCCCTGACCGGTTGAATTCCTCCATCGACTGCAAATGCGGTTTATGTTTGATGCCTAGCATGAATGAAATCAACTTTACAAAATATGCTTCACAGAGGATAAATTCCGCCCAAGTTGCTGAGGATAGCATAAACTTAACTAGTAACCTTGCTTTCCGTCCATGAGTAGGGAAACGCTTTAGGGAATAATAAAATGACACAAAAAGAGCGATCAATATCCAGAGATCCGTACTGAATGGCGTGTGTAGATAATAAACATATGGTTTTACTGCTTCCTCCGGAATCACAAGGCACAGACCGTCGAAGTAATGGTCTGGTATGATATCATAATCTGAAGCATTTTCCAGAACAATTTGCTTCACAGCCAGATCAATTTCTTGCTGGATATGCCATTGGAATCTAGGTTTCTGTGTAGGTGCTTCTGTCCACTGCAACGAGGCATTCACATACGCAGCAAAGGTGGTAATTAGTTTTAGGAATGGGGCGTACAGAATACTGACCCTCTCACGTTTCTCACTACGCATGGCATATCCTCGAACGTTTCTGACAATGTCGATTTGCAGTAATTCCGCGATGCTTCTTCCATCAACTTGCTCATACCGATTGGTTATGAAGTTGAATTGATGAACGTGTTCTTTCCCATCAATCAATTCTACGAACACTGACTTGGTCAATTTGTACTGCATCAACAGGGACCTATACCCATCGTGGTTGAAATTCATATTAAAATGGAACTTTTGTTGTCCTTTGAATCCAAAGAAGATAAACGATGAGAAACGTACGGTCTTCTCTCGAGTCACCCGTTGCAAGATTCTAGCCATGCCGAACATATCGTTTCCGGTGAGCGGCATCAGGAAAAGTGTACACGATCTAAAACCAAGTTCTGCATATCGTACAGTAATAATTCTTTGCGGACAGTCCATCAAAGGAAGAGTGCTGTCCAAAATGTCCAACCATTGCAAATCCGGATAAGGTAGGGTAACAATGCATAACTCGGTTACAGAGTGCAACTGTAGATTGACACAACCAAAAGCTCGAATAAGTGAAACAAGCACCGACTGGTGCATCTCTTGCGTTCGACGGAAATGGATTTTCATTTCAGTAAGTAGCATGTACTCATGACAGAGATGCTTGGGAAAGTTCACATTTGCTGTTGTTGTCAACATGTGGAGCTTACACACAATAATGATACAAATAGTGATTTATAATTAAATCACAAGAGCTGCAAAATGGGCTGCAAATTCGATAAGAAGTCTCCAACAAAGCTGGGGTCCTCATAAGTTCCTACCTCATGCTTCCACGCATCAATCGATCACACAAACCACCGACTAAAAGTAGCTAGTAGTAGTAGCTAGTGGCCAGTAGTGCAGCATGGGTACTGTTGTTAATATGACTTCAGCTAGATTAAAGAGACATGTTCCAAACATCCGTTCACCATGGAGGTGCGGCTAAAACATAGTCCGTTCTGGCATCCAGTGGCTAAGTATTAAATGCTGTTTCAGGTCCGCTATCGCTGACGTGGACAAGATTCCGAAAGATGATATCAAGATCCTCATGGGCGACTTCAACGCGAAGGGTGGTTCCGACAACTCGGACTATGAGCACGTCATGGGACGCCATGGTCTCGGAGAAATGAGCGATAACGGAGAGCTATTTGCAGAGTTCTTTGGCAACAATGACGTGGTGGTTGGGGGATCGCTCTTTCCTCATCGACCAAAGTGGCATGGGTTTCCCGTGATGGCTAAAGAACCGTGCTGCGAATATCCCAGAAGGTGGAAGCGTAGAAGATCAATGGAGCACCATCAATTACGCCTTCATCGTCACCGGCGAGAATAAGTTGGATGAGCTACGCACCTAAAGCCTGTATCCGCAATAATCGGGACACAGAAGTACGGCTGTAGCTCTGTAATGAATCGGTCAAATTGGCCAAATCATTGATCACGAACTCTTTGGTGTATGTTTATTATGTGTGCCAAATTTCATAAAAATCGATGCATTACTTTTAACTGTGGATGAAAAACAAACAGACGTGGTTTTAAGCATTTTGTACAAGCATGACCAATGTTCATTCGCATAATAGATGGTTCTTTTACGCTACAGTTCAACGTTCTGTGATGATAATAATAAAATTTCGTTAGCAGTTATGATACTTATAGAGACACTTTTTTGCAAAATTTCATCAACTTTGATGAATTGGTATGAAAGTTACTGGTGTTGATAGGGGTGAGTGTTAGTGAAAAAAATTCGTGTTTTTCATGTGTGATGTTTGCCTATTCATAACTTTTGAATTTCTCTGCCAATTTTCATGAAATTTTTACAGAATATAGTTGATTACGTGTATATTATGCCTGCAAATTTTGATGATTATTGATATAGTACTTTCAATAGTACAATCGAAACAATAAAGGGTGCTGACTAATTGCTGTTTGAGGGGCGAAAATCACGTTGAGTCCCAATACATGTTTCGACAATAAAATTGTTGATAGTGCATCGATTTTTTTGAAATTTCGCCTAGGCAACAAATGTAGATTGAGAGGTTTGTGTTCAAAATTTCAGCCATTTTCTTCGCCAAATTCAAAAGTTACAGCGCTGGCAAGCTAAACTAGGGTCTGTACAAAATTCAATGGCGCACATTTTACTCTTTCATCACTACATCAAAAAGTACTGCAACGATCCACATGAAATTTTGTAGGTGAAATGAACACATCTCAAGATGTTATGAGTCCAAATTTGAGCAATTTTAATGTATCTATTGCAGAGTTACAGGTGTATTTCTGTGTCCCGATTATTGCGGATACAGGCTTTAAAGAAAGCAGTGGATCACAGATGATAGCTGGTGGAAGATAGAGGAGCGAAGGAACGCCAAAGCCACGATAGAGCGAGTAAAAACACGAGGAGCCAAAGCCGTTGCCCGTCAGCTCTATTTGGCTCTCGAGAAGGAAGTGAAACGCTCATGTAGACGGGACAAAAGAGCGTGGGCGGACTCCCTAGCCGACGAAGGCGAGAAAGCCGCAAACACCGGCGACATCCGTCTCCTCTACGATGTCTCACGTCGCCTTAGTGGGACCAAGATGAATGCTACGATGCCCGTGAAAATACGTCTGGACAGTTACTGACCGAACCGACTGACCAGTTGAAACGCTGGTTCGAGCACTTTGGAAACCTTTTCAAGTATCGGTCGCGCCATCAGCACCTCAGCATGATCCGCCAAGGGTTCGACGCATTACTCGTATCAACACCGATGCTCAATCAGTATAGGAGATAGTAACAGCCATCCGTAGCATAGAATCGAACAGGGCCCCGGGGGTTGATCGCATATCAGCTGAGATGCTCAAAGTTGACTCCGTAGTATCCGCACAACTACTGCATCAATTATTCTGAAACATGTAGGAAACCGCGACATTTCCGGCCGACTGGATGCAAGGCGTTCTAGTAAAAGTACCAAAAAAGGATGACCTGACTGTATGCGATAATTGGCGAGGCATTATGTTACTGTGTATCGTTCTCAAAGTCCTCTGCAAAGTGATCCTTAACCGGATACAGGAGAACTGACGGCAGCACGCAGGCTTCAGTGCCGGACGATCCTGTGTGAAATAATGTCACGCTCCGTATCATCCTGGAGCAAATTAATCAATTCCTAGAGTCTTTCAACCTGGTGTTCATTGATTACGAAAAAACTTTCGACCGTCTCAATCACGGAAACATGTGCGAAGCCCTCAAGCGCAAGGGTGTTCCTGAGAAAATCATCGGCATCATTGAAGCACTCTACTGTGCTACTTTTCGTGCAGAGTACTGCACAACGGTGTTTTGTCCGATCCCATCCGGGTCGTTGCTGGAGTGAGGCAAGGAAGTATGCTATTACCGCTACTGTTCCTCATCGTAATCGATGAGATCCTGGTAGGTGCGATTGACCGTGAACCAAATCGTGGGTTGATTTGGAGGCCCATTTCCATGGAGCACATTTTAACCCCCCCCCCCCCCCCCTTTATTGTACACCTTTTGTATGACACCACAACAATTTTTGTATGGGTCGTCACGTTATTCACAACCCCCCATCCTCCCAAACAGCGAGATGTTATTTGTGCATGGTTCCTAGGTGCACGGATCAAGGGCTGCTTTTGCGAGTTTAAGAAATGTATGGAAAAACAACCAGACCAGTGACGCACCGATTTCCGAATTTTTAACTCGAACGTGAAATCTGTGCTGCTCAGTGGAGAACACTCAACGGTTACAGGTCTTCATCAATAGTTGCCTGCGGTACACAAAAACTTCCCTATAGGTGGCGATTCGGGATTGCCTAAATAAAATTTTTACCTAAATGGATTAGAAGATTGAAAAGAAGTTCAAGAAGGGCGAGTGACCTGGATATTTGAAGGGGCCTTGTGGGGTTTCAGAGGGATTTCATGGGAGTTTCAGGAGGGAGGGGAGGTATCAGAGGCGTTGTACTGGTGGCTTCAGGGGTATTTTCGGGAATTTTCGACGGGTCTCAGTTGCGTTACATGGGATCCGATAGGGTTTTAAGGTGATTTCGTGTGCATTTCAGAAAGCTTCAAAGGATTTTTGGCGAGTTTCAGAGGTGTTACTCGGGCGTTATGAAGGCGTTTTCGTGGGTTTCTAAGGGTCTCAGGTGCATTACATTGGGATCGAGGGGGATTTAGGGGATTTTGCAGCCATTTCAGAAAGCTTTAGAGGATTTTTGGTGAGTTTCAGAGGCGTTATTCAGGCGTTACGAAGGCATTTTCGGTAGTTTCTGAGCATCTCAGGTACATTACATTGGGCCCAAAAGGGTTTTAGGGGGATTTCGAAAGCACTTCAGACAGCTTCAGATGATTTTTGGCGAATTTCAGAGGCGTTACGTGGGCGTTTTGAGGGTTTCTGAGGTTCTCAGGTGCGTTACGTGGGGTCCGAAGGGAGATCCGAAGGCATTTCAGATAGTTTCAGATGGTTTTTGGCGTGTTTCAGAGGCATTACTCAGGCGTTATGTAAGCGTTATGTAAGCGTGTCAGGTGCTATCAGTATCTTACAGATTCTTAACCCTTCAGGGCGCACGCCGTTGTAAAAAGTACAACACTACCAAAAAACCTCGCTCGTCGTATACAGCGCGAGCGCGGTGCAGTTTCAGCTGCTTGATGGCGCGCGTCCTTTGAACAAGGTTAAACAAACACTGAACTTACCACTTGTCAGCTTAAAACTGCATGAGGCTGTGTAAGCATGGCTTTTATTCAATCATTCAAGCACACAAGTTCTGCATGTAAATTCGATGACTTAATGCTCAAGAAAGTTCTTAGGAAACCGTAAACAGTCCCATATCAACCCTATCCCCCTCATTGCTCACCCCTGAGCACGCCCTGAACTCCCCTTAACTTTACTTGCAACTTAATTCTCTTAAATCAACCTTATCGCTAATCTAAAACACTCCAACTGCTCTGAACACAATCAGATTCCATTTAGGTAACGTTACCTAAATGGAGGGACCTAATTAGATTTTACTTAAACAGATTCGACCTAAATGGAGGTTTGAGTGTATATAATTCGTGCATGGTGGCCTCACAATTGAATTTCCAACGTGGAGCTCCATCGTTGATGTCATCAAAAGCCGATAGCGACAGAAATTCGGGAGCGAAAGTGGAGGTGGGTCAACCACACTCTCAACAACGAAATCAAACAAGTCGACAGAAATTTGACCTGGCCACAGGTCAAGGCGATGTCTGGCAATCGCCCAGAATGGAAATCTTTCAATTCGGCCCTCTGCACCACCGTGGGTGCCCACCCAAGTAACAATGAATGCTTAGTGAGAGTATTGGCTGAACATTGTCTGGTTAATGGTGGCAGTGGCTGAATGCAATGACAGCTGAATATTGGTCTGAAGTATTGCTTGTTCAACCTCTTTAATCACCAATACATAGACAGCTGAATATCAAATTGAATAGAATATTATTCATTTCTGTAACCAGCTTTTAAACGTACACCAATATGCAGAATTAATCATCTTTTGTTCAACCTTCAGTCAAATAGTTTTTGACAGCTGACCCAAGCAGTGTATTCACAGAGTTCACATAGCTTCTTCAGCCTCAATACAGCTTTAGTTCAACTTTTGTTCTTGATTATCCAGATACAACAAGCATTGCTCTCGTTCTCGAGAATATGTAAACATTTGTGTGTGATAAGGTGAGTGACTATAAATCAGGAGTTCCGAGTTCAATTCACAGTTTTCCTATAGATTAACTTATAGATTCCAAAACATCTCTTCTGGAAATGGAAAGTCTCAAATGGTAAAAATAAGTTAAAAAAAATATTTTTGTTCAATGAATTTGATTGATGGTTGACTAAGCGCATATACAGCCATAAATCAGCCTTCATTGAACCTTAAACCAGCTTAAAGTTGGATAAAATCACCAAAATTAGATGTTTAGGGACTGAATAAAGGATTTTACATCTTGTGCTCAGCTTTTGTTCAAGTAAAGGCTGCCATGAGATGGTTGGAAAAACGATTATTCAGCGTCAAATTGTTACCTGGGCAGGACTGAAAGTAGTAGTAAGAAGCCCTTGAAAGAGTCTTTGGAGTATGTCTTGGAATCGTGCTGGGAGAAATCTTTTATGGAGGAATCCGAAAATAATTTCTTAAAGAAAGGATTATTTCATGGGGGATTTTCATAATTATTCTCCAGCGTGTCCTTTAAAGATGAGTTCATGAAAAAATCTTATAAAATATTTGTATGAATCCATCCCGAAAATCCTAGATGACTTCTTAAAAAAATATTTCAGAAGAGTCTTTGAGATAATGTCTGGATACATTTTGGATAAACAATCGGACGTTGTATGAGAATCCATAAAAAGAATTTCTGCAGATTTTTTTGCAAAAAAAACCCTGAAGGAATCCTTGGAAGGAAATTCAGGAATTATTGAATAAAATCATGAAATGTTCCGGAGGAGTCCTTGAAAGAATTTTTGGGCAAATCCTAGAAAGAACTATCGAATAATTTATTGTATTTGTAGCGTCGAATTTTCGGCGACTGAATAAATCTTCTGCAGAATTTCTTAAGAAAACTGAAAAAAAAACCTTGAAAGATTTTTGGGAGGAATCCTGGCAAAAATCTCAAAAACACTCCTATAAAAGCCTTGGGAAAAACGTCTGGAGAAAATCATGTACAAGAATTCCTGGAGAAATGCTCAGAAGAAATTCTGATAATTTATGGAGGAGTCTTTGGAGAAAGTCCTGAACGAATTCTTGAAAGAATTTTCGATCAACTGATTAAAATTATTCTTGAAAAAATTATTAGTAGAAAATAGCAGACATTTTTGGAAGAACTCCGGCAGTGAATTCCATAGAATATCACATAGAGGAATCTTTGGAAAAACATTGGAGATATTCTCGGAAGATTTTCTTCAAATATTCTGAAAGAAAAACGCGGAAGAGCTCCTGCTTGGAATGTTCTTAGAATGAAAAGTCTTGAGAAATCTTGAGCTGATTTTTTTGGAGATTTCTTGGAAGAATTTATGAGCTACATTTAAAAATTGTACTGGTGAAATCTTGGAGAAACACTTGATCTTTTGTAGTTTTCTGGAGGGATTCTGGAGAAAAATCTGCAGGAATTCTTGAAGGATTTCCTGAAAAAAAAATCTTGGGTAAATAACTGGATGAATTACACTAGTTTACAGCGTTTTTGAACTCGGTAAGCTGATGATCATTTTTGATGTAGAATCATGCCCTGAGTTCGAAAACGCGAAGGAAAAAAATTACAGTAGAGCGGAAATTTTTTCGACTTTCCATACAAGGTTGATGATTTGAAATCGATGTTTGTTCTATTTTTAAGCAATGTCGCTCACTTCACACATCTCATTCTCCGTAATCAATGCTCCGATTGAGCTGAATTTTTTACTGTAACTGGCCTACATATGAAATGTCAAACTAACGTTGAGAAAGAATTTTTAGATTGTTTTTTTCTTATTGAAAAAAATACATTTCTTCATATATTTTTGGAAATTTGGCTAAAATTTAAGGAGATCGTCCCTAAAACTCGCCAATATCTTAAATTTTATCAATCTGACGCAAAACCTGCATTCAGATGATCGAATGGTATTGTATTCAGCTTTTAATTTACGGGAAAAGATTTGAAATTGGTCCAACAAAACGCAAGATATTTGAATTTTGATAAATTTCATATTTTTAAAAATTGTAAAACTCAATATTGAGCTAAAACTCAAAAACTGTTCTACTTAAAAATTTTTGAAGCACGGTTCCGAAATCAGTGCTAAATTATGCTTAAAAAACTTTGGTCGTTGACAGAAGTTCACGACTTTCGTTTTATTTTGTAAACTAGTGTTATTGGAATAATCTAAACAATGCTTCAAATAATGCCTGGAGGAATATTATGATAAATTTCTGGGGGAAGTTCTTACACAATTTCTTAACAAACCCATTGAAGTGAATCTGGAAAAAAATCCAGGGTAATTTCCAGAGGATTCCTTGAAAGAATTGCTGTGGCGATTTTCGAAAGAAGGAATCTTCAAAGCCTTCTCATGAGCAATAATTGAAAAAGTCAACAGATAAATTCTTGAGAGGAAGTCTTGTAAGAACTTCTTGCTGAACATTTCTAGAAGGTTTTGATTTTTACGATGATTTCTTATTTGATTTTAAATAACTTGCTCTGCGTGTGCGGAAATGTTTACGAGAATTTCAGTTTTAAGAAGAATTCATAAACATTTTTGTGCCAAAATCCTAGTGTTTTTGAACTTGAAAAAAAAATCCACTGTATTTACTATAGACATTTATGAAGGGGTTTTTGAATAAATTCCCACATGATCAAAAGATAAGAAATACTAAACTCTAAAACCCCCGTTCCCGTAAGATTTTCGATCTGACATCTCGAGATGAAAACCGCTCTATCGCCATCGGTTCGGTTAGATATGGCAACAGCAGCCAACATCCTCGAGCGAACGAACCCCCGCGTCGCATGGTGAAGAAGAATAACCGCTACCTTTGGGAGTTAGATTTGAATTTAAAATTATATATGATTTTGAGAGTGTGTCCTCCTAACATCCCTCCACCACCCACCTCCCACTCGCCGTTCCAATAACGAAGCTTTCAGCCATGCGAAAACGGAGCATTGAGTTTCCCTTTCTCGTCTCCCGGGAAGATCAAGCGCGAATCGAACGAAAGTGTGCGGCGGATGGGACGCAGGAAAAGTATGTTTGTGTGTGCACGCAGATGTATGTGTGCCTGGCATAATAAAATCCTTTTTCTCGCATGTATGATGGCACTTCAGAGCATGGCGCAAGACGACATGTGTGAGTGTTCCATCATCTTTCGTGGCGTCCCAAGGACTTTCTAATCGGCGAAAGGTGGTTGCGATAGTTGAAATACAAAAAATGGTAAAACGAATATGAAAACTGATTTATTTATATTATAATTCATAGTTGAATGTTCAGCAGTTTGCGAAGTTATAAAATAAGTGCTAAAAATTCTTAAAATTACACACTTATTTCTGAATTGCCAGTTCGGTACTATTTTGACGAGATTATAACAGCAGTACGATCTCGGTAGTTTCGGTAATCGATTTGACTGAGGCTCAGTAAAACAACTGTCAAAATCGTATGGAAAAGGTAAACAATGCATTTTTGCTAAACGAGTTCGGTGTTCAGCAGTTTTAATATCGTCAAAAAATTACCGAACTCGGTAATCAAAATTAAGTGTGTAATATAAGAAATATCAATTTAAAAAAATGACAAAACTTCAATAACCTCAGCAATTAAAAAAGTGAAGTGATAAAGCTTGAAATAAAAACTTTCATCTAATTATAACTCATAATGTTCGAGTTTGAGGATAAAAGGCTATCGCTAGTTACTAATTTATTTGATGAACATGTTGGGAACGTCCCATTCCCCAAACTTTCGCGGATTTAGTGGGCGAGCGATAGCTTCAACATTTGTTTTTCCAGCACTCTGACCTTTTGTTTGAAAATTTATAGGGATTTTTATGATATTATTCATTTTATTCTACTTTGTAAAGCGCATCTTATGGTTACACTCAACAACCTACCTTTCTAAACTCTTCTGGAGCGCAGATCTTCTATTGAAACGGAACGCAATGCTCGGTATGGGAGTGGGCGGGGATGAGGTGATCAACCAACCGACCAGAGCACTCTTCTCTGTTCGGTTGATAGGGAAGAAAAGAAGCAATGCGCGAGAAAGGGTGTTATTCACATCGCTCCGGGGATTGGAAATAAAAATTTGCATACCTTCGCGAAAATTTCGCTATTCAAGCGAGCACAAATTTCCATTCGAAGCGGAGGCGTTTCTTGAATTTACGGTGTTCGTTGTATGTTATTTCTCTTATTTTTTCTGTGCTTTGCAAGACGAAATCAAACAAGAATGACAGCATTTGACATTCCACGTGCCGATTGAAATTCAGATATTCTTTTCTGATACCTGAATTTATCGATACAGTCGTTGCTATTTGTTAGGACCTAAAATACAGTCATTAATTCCTTAGAGATTGCGATAAGAAACCAAAAAGATGTGTAACGCAATCACCCTGCCATTTGAAAATCTTTAAGTTATAACACCAAACATCAGTTTCTCTTCAACAACTCAAAGTTTCTTTTTCAAGTTCACTAGCGCAGAGTCGCGAAGGAAATCCTGCAAAATTCTTCGTTCGCCTATCTTCACCTAGAAACACAGTTTTCTCCTCCCGCATTATTATTTCATCACTTTTTTCTGCCTTCCGACGTACTTCCGCCAGTCGACGACCTCATTTAAATTTAACTTCCTTGAAACTCGGTGAAACAGAAAACAAACAAAAATGGATGCATAAGCGGCACCATGATGGGGACTAGTCATTTTCCGAGGTTGTTGTCGTCTAGGGGATGCATGATAGAAACGCAGAATAACCTACAATTTATGTAAGACGTCTGTCGTATTTATAAACATAATAAGTTTTTTTTTTTTGAATTCTTTAATTATTAATTATTTTATTTTAATTCTCGATATTGAAGCAGGAATGAAGTATCAAGAAATTCCGACGGCATTGGCTCTGACCTTCAGTTATTGCAACAGGCTGAACTACAACATGTTGACATACATTTGTGGGTTTGAACATTTTCATCATTCTGAACTGTTAAATTGAACATTTTGAGTCGAATCAGTTTCAGATTAGTTTTATGAATTCACGAATGATGTTGCGTTATCTAATAGTGTTTAAGGACAATGTATTTGGAGTACTTAAAATATCCATTTCATGACGCTAGAATCCACATCGTTTATCTGGCTTTGATTTTTGAGCCTCAAACTCCATCTCTAATATTGAGCCACCATCTTGGATTTTTGAACGCCATGTTGGATATTTTTGTCGTCATTTTTGGACTCCACACATCTTCGTTATTCCAAATATACCCATATTGCATGATTTTGATCCTTATATTCTACTTAAAAGCTGCATCTTTGGGTCGCTATCTTGGAATTCAGTCCGGCATCTTGGTTATCCTGGACTCCATTTTAATCAGAGTTTAAAATTTTCATTTTCAATGAGTGAAATTCAACGTGAATTTTGAAAATTCTCAACTGAGGGATCAAAATAAAATTCATTTTGGTGAATGAATTTTTTCACCTATTCATTCATTTTTCTGTCACTGACAATTTTCACTGAGAATATAACTGGACCGTAACTTTTGATTATACTTCCAATCACCTCAAAACTTGTGCATAGTAGCTAATTAGAATATTTATTATGTTCTCTATTTGTCTATTAAGTCAGATTGTGCGTCTGTTAACAGAAATTGGACATTTTACGACGTGCGAAAAAAATATTCGTGACAGAGAATTGAATGAAAAAGAGAGGCATTCAGCTGACATTGAATGTGGCCAAACACGAATGAAAAAATAAGAATGTCAATCTTCACTTTCAATCTTCGAATTTTTTACTCTGTGATTTTAATAACCCTGAAATCTTCCCTATGCTAAATGTACCCATATTGCATGGTTTTAGAACCTAAAATTCTATTAAACTGCAGCCATCTTGAATTTTGAGCCGCCATCTTGAATATTAGGCCACGTTTTTGAATTTTGGCCCGACATTGTGGAATTTATGGTCTCCAGTGTTGATTTTCACACAAAACACGTGAACCATGCTAAAGGTAACACAAATCAGCGCAGTTTGATGTATTGTATGATAGGGCTTGGTTAAGTTTTATGTACAGCCAGTTCTACCGGTGCTGGTTCGAATCACAAAAATGGTCATAACTCTGGAACGCCTTGACCGATCCGGATCATTTTTAATAGCAAACAATACAGTAAAATTTCGGTTCGATTCGTGCTGAAATCCTAAAAATCGACCGATGGGAAGAGCCTTAAAAGTGGGTGTTCTTTTTGTACACAGACATACATACACAGTACACACACATGCAGATATCAACTAAATTCGTCGAATTGAGTTGATTGGCATATGTGATTTGACCCTCCAAGCCTTCTTTCAAAAATTGTTTTTTTGAGTGAACATATAGCCTTTCAGTACACTTTGATGTACGAGAAAGGCAGAAAGTTAAGGGGTGGAGGGGGGATTCAGAAATTGTCGATTATAGCGTCACGTAATAAATGGATGCTGCCCCATGACTGATACAAGAAATCTCTGATAAAAACATTATCCAACAATTCTCTCATGGTTTAAACCACAAAGAACAGACGTTTGTCTTTTGTTGAACGGTTGTGTAAAGCTCGATATTTGCAAAGCAGACATTATGACGGCCATCCTTCGATGCACTCACATAAGCTTCTTTGAAACCTTTTTTGAACGCAGTTTATTCTGAAGCCCTCAATCTTCGAAAGTATCCCAGTGAATTGTAACATTACTGGCAAGACTTGTTCTGACTCGCTCTGTTTTTCTTATAAACATGTCTTTTGCCTAAGCTGAAATCACCACCAGTAGGACTTTGGCAGCTTTACGTTTCTTGCCACTGTTCGAAATGTTTTACCAATAATATCCATGTCATCCGCAAAACAGATAAACTGACCAGATCTCGTGAAGATCCCGGCTTGTCGTATAACACCCTTCATGGTGATATTGAATAGTAGGCACGAAAGTCCATCAACGCATGAACTGGACAGTTCACCCGAAATTCTAACGAAATTTTGCCACAGAGAAACAGACGTAACACTCACAACAAATTACACTGAAGATCAATGTCACGAAAACGAAACCGCTCAATACTATTTATAATGTGTTTGGTCAAGCCATCACTATGTGGCAGTAGTGAGCAAACGTCAAATAAAAGCAAAAACGCTGCCAACTACCGAATATTTGTATCGACTATTCAAAAGATCGTCGATAGGAAGCAAGTAGAGTGTGACGTCTGTTATTCTGTGGTTTTGCGTTGCAGCACAAAGGCAGAATATGTTGAGCTGCTGGTGGAGCTTAAGATTTTAATCGCTCAAAAGAGGTAGATTTGCTACTTTCGCTTCAGTCTGTATAGCTCCACGTTCTGTATGGTTTCACGCTGCAGAATTATTGCCTGCAATGAGTTATTCTCCTCCAAATCCGCTTTTCACTCCTCGTTCCGTCAACGTTTCATGACAAAGCTTTTGACTGCCTAATAGATGGCTTCTTTGACTGTACTCCAGCACAGGCCCGTGCACAGGAAAGAGGACAAGGGAGGAGTTTTTCTAATTTTTAGCTAAGGGCGGAAGGGCGCCTAGTGTATGGAAACATCGGCAATGGGATGAGTTTAACCCCCAAAACCTCTCTGTTGTGCACGGGCATGCTCCAGCAAACCTATAAACATACTTCTGTCGCTATAGATCGGACCTGACTGGCAGCGGGTACCGTAAATTGATAACGACGAAGAGTATTGACCAAAGTTGGACCATCGCCAGCTAGTGGTCAGAGCCGATGTTAGCACCAAGATGGGACCTGGAGTCGATAATATCGCAGAAATGCCTTCCATCCATCACTACATCAGGTATCAAAAGGCCGGCTCCAGAGGCACGTTATCTTCCATTTGGGACATTTGTGCCATCGCCATAATAATAGCCTATTTCATCATCCACCTGAGGGAAAAGGAAGGAAATAAGGATAAGAATGGGGATAAAGACAGGTAGGGAAATAGGAAAAAATATCATGGAAGAAGGTACTACCGCACAAGCGTACCACCATGGGTTCAAACAGCACCCTAAAAAGGGCACTGTGATAACGCATAATGCGAAAAAGAGCCTATAGCTCTTTGCCACAGCGGGTTAAGAACAGCAGAATATCCTGAAGATTCAGGTTTTTGAAGTCAGTTTCACTTAATAAGTGTTTATCGAATACTCGGAAACGCAGTTGCACGAAAACTGGACAGTTACATATCAAATGATACGAAATTCCATAATCGGATTCACAGCTATCACATGCAAATGCAATATTCGCCATGAGATAGCTGAGTCGGCAGTGACCAGTTAATGCTTTGACCAGAATGTTGCAATTCTGCTTTGACAGATTTGCAAGATACTTCGCCATCCTTGGAGATAGCTCAGTACAATACAATTTGGTTTGACGACATGACTCCAAACTATTCCAGTATTGTCTGTGTTGAGTAGCAGCCCAGATGTGAATCTGAAGCTTTACTCAACACTTCGACATCGGAATAGCTGGCTCAGGGTCAATGAAGTCATGTGATGCTCCAGTGTGAGCTAACTCATCAGCCAACTCATTTCCAGCGATGGAAGAATGGCCTGGAACCCAAACAAGGTGAACAGCGTTTGCTGAATTCAGCTGCTCGATTTGAGTTCGACAAGCGATAACTACCTTCGACCTAGAGTTAGCCGAAGCAAGTGCTTTAATAGCAGCCTGGCTATCTGAACAGAAGTATATTACTTTACCCATTATGTGCTGCTGAAGTGCTGATTGCACTCCGCACATAAGAGCAAAGATTTCCGCCTGAAAAACGGTGCAAGAGAATAAGACTGATGCAGCCTTAGCTCACGAGAATTAACACCAGCACCTGCTCGACCTTAAAGAAGAGCGCCATCAGTGTAACATACGATGCCGTCTGAAATACTTCTCTCCAGATAACCAGATGTCCACTCTTCCCGGGAAGGGAATTTCGTGGAAAATGTCCTATATGATAAATTACAAGCAATTGTAAGATCACTTGGAGCAAGGACAATTTTGTCCCAATTCACCAAAAGTGGAAACAACGAGGTGTGTGTAGAACTGCGGTGCACAGGAGTTTCCTCTAGTAAACCGAGTATCCGTGGACGGTAAGTGCAAACAAGTGCTTCTTGTTTGAGATAAATGTAACACCACTAACGTAAAAGCGCTGCCGTAGGAGTTGAAGAGAACGCTCCAGACATCGCCATTAAGCACATCCTTTGATTTTTGATTGGATCGTTCTCATTTTGCTTTTATTGCCACCACACAAGACATCCATAGGCCAATATTGGCCGAACAACAGTTGTGTGAATCCATTTGATATACTTGGGTTTTAGACCCCTAGTTGTACCGAAGGTTCGCCGGCATTGCCCGAAGGCCATACAAGCTTTCTTGATTCTGAATTTAATGTGTAGTGTCTAGGAAAGCTATCAAGAATAACTCCAACGTACTTTATCTGTTCAGTTCCATCGAATCAAAGAGACGCAAAGGTCGAACGCCATTACGGTTTTGCCTTTTCGTAAAAAGAACAATGGATGTTTTATCCGGATTAACCGAAAGGCCATATTGGCGACAGCAACCCTCAACTACCTGAAGGGCGCTTTGTATCAGGTCGAAAAAGGTGGTGATACACATACCAACTAACAATGCTAGGTAGTCGTCGGCAAAACCATAAGTAGGAAAACCGCTATTATTGAGTTGCCTCAATAGCGTATGCTAGAAGCAAAGTTCGAGAAGAGGTATCGGGGTTTGAGCATTTCATTAATCCGATTGGAAATCATTGGAGATATACCATGACTCCGTGCAGCTTCCAATATGATGATGATGATGGTCCCGCCACATACCTCTTCAAAGGTTTGAGCTAGACGATATATCTTTCAGATAATTATTAATTATAAACAATGTAATCAGATTTGCAAACTTAATACGGTCTGATTATTTTCACAAAGGCACATTGTCAAAAAGGCACCCTCTATATCTAAGAAGACTCCCAAACAAGATTGCTTTTGAGCGAATGCTTTCTCGATTTCGTAAACAACCTTGTGTAAAAGAGTCACAGTGGACTTACCAGATTCGTACACGCTCAGAAAACCGTTCTGATAAACGTGAACAAACAATCGCGAATATGAGAACAAGCAAATATACACCGTGAACTGGAACTAGTTCCAGCTGTCAATATGGGCGTTCTCGATACCGTGACATCTAGTTCACGGTGTACATTTCTTATTGTTGTTATCGTTGCTATGCATAGTTCCCGTTTGTTCTCGTTGCCGTGATTGGGAGTTCACGTATATCGGAACGGATTTTTTTGCGTGTAGGCATGTTGGTTCACATGAAGAGGCACGTTGGCCAGATGAACATCACGGATGTGATGATCCACAACGCGTTCTAAGCATTTCAGAAGAAAAGAGGTCAAACTGATAGGTCTGAAACTCTTTGCTTCCTAATACGACGCACGGCTCACATTCGGAATAAACGTTACAGTAATATCCCGCCAGGATTTGGGAATATACCCTGTAGCAAAACTGCTAACAGGTATTTTATTTTTCAAAACATGTTTAAAATAATCAACTTCCTTCTGAAGCAAAATAGGATAAATCCCATCTGCCCCAGGAGATTTGAAAGGAGCAAGGCTATTAAGTGCCCACTCAATCGATTCTGTAGTTACAAGACTCCGAGCCGAAGCCAGGGAATCGTAACTACAAGAAAAGACATCAGGTTCATCCGAAGATGTAATATCCACACATCCAGGGAAGTGTGTGCTGAATAAGCATTCCAGAACTTCCTCATCAGAGGAAGTCAGATCGCCATTTGACAAACGAAGTTCGTTCACTCGGAAATCCTTAGATTTCGCAAGGATTTTATTTAACCGACTGACTTCATTCAAACTGGAAACATTTGTACAAAGGTTTTTTCCAGCCGGATCTCAGCAGACCTGACTGGCCGCGGGTACCGTACATTGATAACAACGAAGAGTTCTGGGCAAAGTTTGACCATCGCCAGCTAGTGATCAGAGTCGATGTTAGCACCAAGATGGGACCTGAAGTCGATAATGTCGCAGAAGTGCATTCCATCCATCAGTACATGGACGATTTATGATTCCATTTGCTGTGGAGATCTCGTGGTGTAACGACAAGGCAGGCTGAGGTGGAAGACGGTTTCACAAATCACCATGTTCTTGGAGGCGATGAATTTGATGAGTCTGAATTTTCCTCCTGGCTTACCTGATTGTGACCATGTAGGTCTCCCACTAACTTTTTAGGGAACTGGGCTTTAATGTGTATATAATAGGCACTCAGCAGAAAATGTTTTACCTGAGCTTTCACTCCGGATCTGATTACTACTAATCGATGAATTATAATAACATGTTGATTAATATTCTCTGTTTGTCTGAAAATTTCACAAACCTTCATATTTCATTGATTAAAACACCCCCGACAACGCGGCTATGCTTAAACATAATGACCTAGAAAATTTCATTCCGTCTTGCGTCAAGTTCATTACCCGCTTCCAAGTGAAAACATAAAGCAACTCCAAAAGCACGTGATTTTCCCGCCGTCATCGGTTGGTTGGTGAGTATTTAAAACAGACGACGGCGGACCTCATCCCACCCTCCCAGCACACCCAGGAAGAAGCGTAAAGTCGTCCTTGCCGTGAGAAGGACTCGACGTCGTCGTCTACTTCATTCATTATATAGAAGAACCGTGAGCATCAGCTGATGGCAATCATCAACAGATGGGTATTCCACCCCCGCCCACCGTCGCGTCGTCTTACCGTTCTCCGGCGAGGACGTTAAAAGAGAAAGCAGGAAAATTAAAAGCGTTTTTGCCGTGTGCGCCCGGAAAGTTTCCTATGTACTTGCTAAAGAGCACAGAGACAATGAGCGCCCCGTCATTTGAGCCACCGACGACGACTACGTAGAGGGGAATAGTCGGTGGAATTTCACTTCCTTCAAGGACAGACAGGAAAAGAGGCGGGGGAGAGAGCAGCTGTGGGGGAATCACTGATGATGACGCGAAACACCCAGCACTAATAAGGACTCCACAAGCAGGAAACGGTCGTTCGTAGACGTCGTCCTTGTTGCATACCGGGAATGGACTCAGAAATGGCGCATTTACATATACTATGCAGATGTAGAGCGGTGTTTAAATATGAGAATGTTCAGTAGGAAGTTGTTCTCATTCCACTGCACTCCAGTGTTCTCACGTGAAGTTTTATCAAATACATACTTATCTGGCAACACTGACTCAGGCTAGGTAGTCGTCGGTACAGTACATCATCGAATAGTGGTTTGAGTTGACGTTTGCGCAGGGGACAGATCAATGCCGGATTTGATACACCATGGATTGTTCTTTTACCATGCCTATTCTATCAACCTTCACTATATCTGCGACTAATGCTTACTACTTACTACTTACTAATGCTTAAGTAGGTTTGTTCTGGATTGAACACTTTTTTCAATATTTTCCTGTTGTTTTTGTGTTTTACCTTCTAATTTTTACCTGAGTGAGTTCAAAAACATCGTATTAGAGTTTTGCGCTGTATTCTTTTTTCGAAAAAATCTCTCAAATAGCGCACCGTTCTATATGAGCCCGGAACGACGTCGGTCGTCGTATCGCACTCCCCCAGCATTTATATAATGAGTGAAGCTTTCTCACACACAACTTCGTTCTAATTTTCATTACGCGCGCAAAAGACCAAGGAGACGACCGGAAGATCGGAGCGGGGAAGTCGGTCGCGTATATGATGCGGCGGCAATGAAGACAACGTCAGCTAGCGCTAGCTCTTGGGCTGGAATACGACGAGACGACGGCAACGACGACGAAGTTATTTGCATTTGCAAGGACGCGCCGAGGATAATTTTCTCGCTTTCCGCCCTCGCCGTTTGCCGGTTCTATGTTTTAGGTCTCGCCGTTTTCTAGGTCAAGTTTAATTTGCCGCGTTTTCTTCATTAGTGAAAGTGATGTCGTCATCGTCTGCGAGCGAGATATGGGTGGGTGGCGTGGCTGCTTTAGAGGTAGACGTCTTTTTTGTAGGGGTGAAATGCTTTTCGATGAGGATGGTTTTATGATTTCTCATTAAAGTAAATGTAAATTACCATAATTGCTGGTAGTTGAAGAATACATTCAACGAGGTTTTTTCCTCAGTTATTAATCATATAGTAGATTTGACAAATTGGCAAAAATATAGAAAAGAGCGCTCAAGACCCAGAATAGCACCTTGCGGAACTCCTGAGGTTAAGTGAAAGCACGTCCGAACACCTCTGTGTCGTATACTAGAGCTAGATTTTGGAAGCAACTTCCGAGCATTTTGTACAAGTATTGACAAAGACGCAGGAGCGCAACAGGGGGCTGTCCATAAACCACGTGGTCATGAGGGGGGGGGGGTGTGTTCGGCCTATGACCATTTTGTATGGACGAAAAAAATAATTTGTATGGACTAATGACCACGCGGGGGGGGGGGGGGGGGGGTTGAGAAGTCCCAAAAAAATGACCACGTGGTTTATGGACAGCCCCCAGCCGCCTAACTGACATTATCGAGCGCGTTCCTTACACTAAGATTAACTGCACAGTTACAATTTCTCCTCCTTTTACGCTAAAGAGCTATCTCGGCGGTCTTTGTAATCGACAAAATAACGTCTACGGTCACCTACCCTTCCGGAGCATTTTTGGGGACTGCACGCTATTCTGAGTATGATATGCTCCTTCACCGGAAGCTATACCTAAGGTGGCAGCCCCACCACGGTAGATAGGGGACCTCAGACCAACAACCTACTGTTCCTGAAATATAAAAACCATTACTGCAATCGGCAACGACTTTTAACGCGAAACAACGGACAAGATTTGGAACTTGGAGTGTATAAACCCTAGATCTTCAGGATAAATGAGCACGACTAGTCAATGAGGCATATCGTGAGATCCTATGACTGATCGAAATCCGCTTGTCGAACATTGGAAACACAGATTGGCGTCGGGTCAAATTCTGCTATACTCTGGCCTACAATGTGCCCATGCTGTGCTCATGAAGTGGGAACTTTATTTATTTTTAATTCTTCAATCACTTAACCTAATTTACAGCTCTATTATCCACTAGGGCACTGCGTGAGCGATTCTAATTGGAAGCTGTACATACACTTTGTACAGCGCCTAAATGTATTCTATTCTAATTGTACTACATCGAACTGGTTGCCGTTGCGCTGCTTTCACTTCTACCCTATCATGGTAGAATGATGAGCACGAGCATGTTGATGTGTGGCTGTTGGTTGTTCCTGTTTCCAGTCCGATTGGGAATCCATTATGGGTTGCCGTTCGCCGATGTACAAGTATCCGGGTTCATTTGAGCCATGGGCTCAGAAGAGGGTCAGTGTCAGCTTCTCTCAGGGGGAAAGAGCAACTGACGAAAGTGCCGGGGCTGGGATCGAACCCATGACCATCTGCTTATGAAGCAAACGTGTAGCCACTACACCACGGGCCCCGGCAAGTGGAAACTTATTAATGAGAGGATAATTGTAGACAGATTCAGAAGATGGGTTCGAAACCTTACCATGACCCAATGTTACGTGCCGAATTGCAAGACAAAGAGATCTTTTACAGTCAACTGAATGTTGTCGTGGATAAGAGTCCAAAAGGCGATATCAAGATCCTCATGGGCGACTTCACCGCGAAGGTTTGTTCCGACAACTCGGACTATGAACACGTCATGGGACGCCATGGTCTCGGAGAAATGAGCGATAACGGAGAGCTGTTTGCAGAGTTTTGTGGCAACAATGACATGGTGATTGGAGGATCGCTCTTTCCTCATCGACCACTGCACAAAGTGACATGGGTTTCCTGTGACGGCATCTCGGAAAATCAAATCGACCTCATCTGCATC
The DNA here is from genome assembly GCF_035046485.1 of Aedes albopictus. Lineage (NCBI taxonomy): Eukaryota > Metazoa > Arthropoda > Insecta > Diptera > Culicidae > Aedes > Aedes albopictus. The sequence goes on along the minus strand of NC_085137.1, from coordinate 440,384,204 downwards.
AGCCGAAAATGGAGACGGAGCCTTCTTGATGTGTGGAACAAACGTAGCGTTGACATTGCGTCTGACCATCTTCTCCTAATAGGCGAGATCCAACTGCGCATTGCAAAGATCCATCGACAGGAGAAAAAAATCGGGCACCGGCTCAACACAAGCCGACTAGAAGACATTGTGATGAAAAGGTCCATCGTCGAGGATCTACAGAACCGTGCTGCGGATATTCCGGTAGGTAGAAGCATAGATGATGAATGGAGCGCCATCAAGAACGCCTGCATCGCCACCTTTGAGAATAAGTTGGATGAGCTACGCACCCGGAGAAAGCAGTGGATCACATATGATACCTGGAGGAAGATAGAGGAGCGAATGAACGTCAAAGCTGCGATATAGCAAGCAAAACACGAGGAGCCAAAGCCGAAGCCCGTTAGCGCTATTCGGCTAGCCATCATGTAGGCAGGACAAAAGAGCGAGAGCGAACTCCCTAGCCTACGAAGACGAGAAAGCCGCAATTACCGGCGACATTCGTCTCCTCTACGATGTCTTACGTCGCCTTAGTGGGACCAAGATGAATTCTGCGATGCCCGTGAAAAACACATCTGGATAGCTGTTGACCGACCCGGCTGACCAGCTGAAACGCTGGTTCGAGCACTTTGGAAACCTTTTTCAAGTGTCGGTTACATCATAAACACCTCAGCATGATCCGCCAAGGGTTCGACGCATTACCCGTGTCAACACCGAAGCTCTATCAGTGCAGGAGATAGAAACAGCCATCCGTAGCATGAAATCGAACAGAGCCCCAGGGGTCGATCGCATATCAGCAGAGATGCTTAAAGCTGACCCCGTAGTATCCGCACAACTACTGCATCAATTATTCTGCAACATATGGGAAACCGCGACATTTCCGGCCAACTGGATGCAAGGCGTCTTAGTAAAAGGAACCCAAAAAGGGTGACCTGACTGTATGCGATAATTGGCGTGGCATCATGTGACTGTGTATCGTTCTCAAAGTCCTATACAAAGTGTTTCTTAACCGGATACAGGAGATTGACGTAACTCTCCGACGGCAGCAAGCAGGATTCTGTGCCGGACGATCCTGTGTGGACCATATTGTCATGCTCCGTATCATCCCGGAGCAAATTAATGAATTCCAAGAGTCTCTCAACCTGGTGTTCGTTGATAACGGTAAAGCCTCCGACCGTCTCAATCACGGAAACATGTGGGAAGCCCTCAGGCGCAAGGGTCTCCCTGAGAAATTTATCGGCCTTATTGAAGCACAGTACAGGCAATTTTCGTGCAGATTACTGCACAACGGTGTTTTGTCCGATCCCATCCGGGTCGTTGCTGGAGTGAGGCAAGGATGTATACTATCACCGCTATTGTTCTTCATCGTAATCGACGAGATCCTGGTAGATGCGATTCACCATGAACCAAATCGTGGATTTCTGTGGCAGCCCTTTACCATTGAGCACCCGAATGACTTCGAACTGGCTGATGACGTTGCTCTCCTAGCTCAACGGTGCTCTGATATGCAGAATTAGTTCGATGATCTTGCCGATCGTCACTCGTCGGCAGGTCTCACCATCAAAGTCAACAAGACTATATCTTTGGATATACACGGTCAACCCTTCCAGCTTCATGGTAGCTGGGAAAGCGGTGGAGAATGTTGAAACCTTCCAATATCTTGGTAGTTAAATGGCGGCCGATGGCGGATCCCAGATCGACATAGGTGCACGGAGTAAGAAGGCGAGGGCTTCCTTTGAGAGTTTAAGAAATGTAGGGGTATTAGGGGCATAATGGACACCCTAAGCAAATGAGTATATAAGGCCTGTATAACAGACAATAACTTAACATATTATTAGTTGGCTTACAACTTTAACTTGTTTCCTATGTATTTCAATCATTTACAGCTGGTAGAATGTCATTATTGTGAAGAAATAATGAATTGAAAACCGTGTGTTTTTTGGGGCTGGCAGGAAAGGTACGGGGCATAATGGACACCCCTGCATATTTTATGCTGTATCTTTGAGAATATCGACCAGTAAAGTAATTTGCCAACGGAGATCAATACCACAGATATAATACTCCATCTTAGACGAGTTTACATAACTTCAAAGTTAATTAAATAAATTTTAGGCTAAAATAATCGGATTGATTTTTTTCAAACTCTTTAAAACGTCTAGCAGTATGCAACGCGCGTACATCTATTCATAATTGCCAGTGTTCATTTCGCCCCGAATAGACTACAACATTGAAATTGATATTTTAAGTAAATTCTGATCAAAAATAAAATACTTCATCCATTGCTAAATCTACGTATACATGTAGATAAGCTAACAATTCACTTGTTTGTATGGTGAACACACTCAATCACTCGTAATACCTTATTTGTTGCTGCTTCGAAATTATAAGTAATCCACCATATGAAAAACATATTTCAATTTCAATGATATTTTGGTTATTTTGAAGGAATATAAAAGGTACTTTTGGTAAATAGAACAATGACTTGTTCCTTTACACTTATGCATTGAAAGTTTTACATAAAAGTCGATGGTTTCGGCAAAAACAGGGGTGTCCATTTCGCCCGGGTGTCCATTATGCTAGGGGCATCCCCCTATGGAATAACAATCAAATTAGTCGACGCACCAAAATCCGACTTTTCAACTCGAACGTAAAATCTTTGCTGCTGTACGCCTGTGGAACTTGGTGTGTATCAGCAGAGAACTCAACGGCTGCAGGTCTTCATCAACAGATGCCTGCGGTATATAATTGTTGCATGGTGGCCTCACAATTGAATCTTCAACGTGGAGCTAAATCGTCGATGTCATCAAAAGCCGATAGCTAAGGAAATCCGAGAGTGGAAGTAGAGATGGGTCGTGGGTCGGCCACACTCTACGCAGGGGCGGAAACGAAATCTGCAAGCAAGCATTTGATTTCTTCAGAAATTTCTTCAAAAAAAAAAACAAACCCAAAAAAAAAAAAATTTCAGCGAGATCTTTTAGAAAATCAAAAGTTCTGAATTCTTTCAGAAATTTTGCATAGGATGAACTTCTGCAAACAATTTCTTCAAAAAATCTTTCAAGGATTCCTTAGAGAGCATCCATTAAGTACGTCATGCTAAAATTGTGAATTTTCAACTTTCCGCCCCCATTCATACGGGTTTTTCCTATACTTAATATATTGCTTGTCCCACTTTCACAAACTTCTCCTCCCCTTAGGACCGCGACGTACTTAATGGACTATTATTTTACGAAAAAGAAAAAGAATTCCTACAGGGATTCCGTTGCTAATTTCTTCAGAGATTCTTTAAGAAAATCTTCTATAAATTTCTTCAAAAATTGCGCTATGGGTATTTTCGGAAGCTTCCCCAGAAAATCAATAAGATTTTTCATTGATTATTATTTTAAATTCTTCCATATGATATATAAGTAATTTCTCCAGGGCTTTTCCAGATATTCCCTCAAGAATTTCCTCGGAAACTCCACCAAAAATTCATTTAGGAAGCTTCCCATAGGATTCCTTATGAAACTTCTCCTGCGATCACTGCAGAAATTCTTCTAGAGTGTCCTTCATAAAAATCCTTCTGGATGAGCTTCTTCAGGGTTATATTCAAAACCATATTTTATTGTATACATTCCTGGGGTTCCTTCAGGAATTCGTATTGCGCGAGCTCCTTCAGTGATTTCCTGAGAAATTTCTCCAGGGATTTCATTGTAAACAACCGCAGAAATATCTCCAGGAATTACTTTGGGGGTTCTTGCATGATCTATCCTTGATTTTAGCAGAGATTTTTAGCGATTTGTAGTTAGCCTCGATTTAGCCTCGGTTTTTAATTTGCTGTTGTAGGGTTTTTCGAGGCTAACTACAAATCGACCGAGGCTAAGGTTTTGGTGCCTTGTATCGAAAAACCGATTGTCGTATCGGAAAGATCGCTTGATTTCCAAGCGGAATACTCCAAAAAACTTTTGCATTTGCCCATTAATTGCCATTTCTAGAGCAAAAACAAATTTCCCCATAGCAACTCGCATGAAACCACCGATGCACTTTCCGAGGCTAACTACAAATCAATCGAGGCTGACGTTTTAGTGCCTTCTATCGAAAAACCGATCGCCGTATTAGAAAGATTGCGTAATTTCCAAGTGGAATACCTATAAAACTTGTAGGTTTGCTGCAGAAATCGCCATTTTACGAGCGAAACAGATTTGCTCATACCAATTCGCAGGTGCGCCTTCAGATGCACTTTTCGAGGCTAACTACAAATCAACCGAGGCTGAAGATTGGGTGCGTTCCATCGGAAAATACAGCATTGCATAAGAAAGAAAATATTATTTCCAAGCGAAAAACATATAATAACTTCAAATTTTCACATAACATTGTCAAACAAAAAGCAAAAACAAACTTGACCATATGAACTTGCATGCAAGTTTCGAGGCTCACTTCATTAAACCCAGAATAAGCGGCACAAAATCACCGAGGCTCGGGTTTTGGCATAGTGATCGGTTCAAATTAGCACCCACAATGGTAGATGGGATCCATATGAAGCGATTGAGCCCTAGAGATTTAAAATCCATTGTGGTTTACTCAACTTTTTCACAAAAACACGTATTTCATATAATTTGAACGATTTTCATGGATGCACCCTATAAAACCACCGAGGTTCAGCTTTTGGCTTAGTGATCGGTTCTAATTAGCACCCACAATGGTAGATGAGATCCATATGAAGCAATTGAGCCCTTGAGATTGAAAATCCATTGTGGTTTACTCAACTTTTTCACAAAAACACGTATTTCATATAATTTGAACGGTTTTCGAGGATGCACCCTACAAAACCACCGAGGTTCTGGTTTTGGCTTAGTGATCGGTTCAATTTAGCACCCACAATGGTAGATGGGATCCATATGAAGAGATTGAGCCTTTGAGATTGAAAATCCATTGTGGTTTACTCAACTTTTTCACAAAAAAACGTATTTCATATAATTTGAACGATTTTCAAGGATGCACCCTACAAAACCACCGAGGCTCAGGTTTTGGCTAAGTGATCGGTTCAATTTAGCACCCACAATGGTAGATGGGATCCATATGAAGAGATTGAGCCTTTGAGATTGAAAATCTATTGTGGTTTACTCAACTTTTTCACAAAAACACGTATTTCATATAATTTGAACGATTTTCAAGGATGCACCCTACAAAACCACCGAGGTTCAGGTTTCGGCTAAGTGATCGGTTCAATTTAGCAAACGCAACGGTAGATGGGATCCATATGAAGAGATTAAGCCCTTGAGATTGAAAATCCATTGTGGTTTACTCAACTTTTTCACAAAAAAACGTATTTCATATAATTTGAACGAATTTCAAGGATGCACCCTACAAAACCACCGAGGTTCAGGTTTTGGCTTAGTGATCGGTTCATTTTAGCACCCACAATGGTAGATATGATCCATATGAAGCGATTGAGCCCTTGAGATTGAAAATCCATTGTGGTTTACTCAACTTTTTCACAAAATAACGTATTTCATATAATTTGAACGATTTTCAAGGATGCACCCTACAAAACCACCGAGGTTCAGGTTTCGGCTAAGTGATCGGTTCAATTTAGCAAACGCAACGGTAGATGGGATCCATATGAAGAGATTAAGCCCTTGAGATTGAAAATCCATTGTGGTTTACTCAACTTTTTCACAAAAAAACGTATTTCATATAATTTGAACGATTTTCAAGGATGCACCCTACAAAACCACCGAGGTTCAGGTTTTGGCTTAGTGATCGGTTCATTTTAGCACCCACAATGGTAGATATGATCCATATGAAGCGATTGAGCCCTTGAGATTGAAAATCCATTGTGGTTTACTCAACTTTTTCACAAAATAACGTATTTCATATAATTTGAACGATTTTCAAGGATGCACCCTACAAAACCACCGAGGTTCAGGTTTCGGCTAAGTGATCGGTTCAATTTAGCAAACGCAACGGTAGATGGGATCCATATGAAGAGATTAAGCCCTTGAGATTGAAAATCCATTGTGGTTTACTCAACTTTTTCACAAAAAAACGTATTTCATATAATTTGAACGATTTTCAAGGATGCACCCTACAAAACCACCGAGGTTCAGGTTTTGGCTTAGTGATCGGTTCATTTTAGCACCCACAATGGTAGATATGATCCATATGAAGCGATTGAGCCCTTGAGATTGAAAATCCATTGTGGTTTACTCAACTTTTTCACAAAATAACGTATTTCATATAATTTGAACGATTTTCAAGGATGCACCCTACAAAACCACCGAGGTTCAGGTTTTGGCTAAGTGATCGGTTCAATTTAGCACCCACAATGGTAGATATGATCCATATGAAGAGATTGAGCCTTTGAGATTGAAAATCCATTGTGGTTTACTCAACTTTTTCACAAAAAACCTATTTCATATAATTTGAACGGTTTTCAAAGATGCACCCTACAAAACTACCGAGGTTCAGGTTTTGGCTAAGTGATCGGTTAAATTTTGCATACACAATAGTAGATATGATCCATATGAAGAGATTGAGTCCTTGAGATTGAAAATCCATTGTGGTTTACTCAACTTTTTCACAAAATAACGTATTTCATATAATTTGAACGATTTTCAAGGATGCACCCTACAAAACCACCGAGGTTCAGGTTTTGGCTAAGTGATCGGTTCAATTTAGCACCCACAATGGTAGATATGATCCATATGAAGAGATTGAGTCCTTGAGATTGAAAATCCATTGTGGTTTACTCAACTTTTTCACAAAATTACGTATTTCATATTATTTGAACGATTTTCAAGGATGTACCCTACAAAACCACCAAGGTTCAGGTTTTGGCTAAGTGATCGGTTCATTTTAGCACCCACAATGGTAGATGGGATCCACATGAAGCGATTGAGCCCTTGAGATTGCAAATCCATTGTGGTTTACTCAACTTTTTCACAAAAAAACGTATTTCATATAATTTGAACGATTTTCAAGAATGCACCCTACAAAACCACCGAGGCTCAGGTTTTGGCTAAGTGATCGGTTCATTTTAGCACCCACAATGGTAGATGGGATCCACATGAAGCGATTGAGCCCTTGAGATTGAAAATCCATTGTGGTTTACTCAACTTTTTCACAAAAAAACGTATTTCATATAATTTGAACGATTTTCAAGAATGCACCCTACAAAACCACCGAGGCTCAGGTTTTGGCTAAGTGATCGGTTCATTTTAGCACCCACAATGGTAGATGGGATCCATATGAAGCAATTGAGCCCTTGAGATTGAAAATCCATTGTGGTTTACTCAACTTTTTCACAAAAACACGTATTTCATATAATTTGAACGATTTTCAAGAATGCACCCTACAAAACCACCGAGGTTCAGGTTTTGGCTAAGTGATCGGTTCATTTTAGCACCCACAATGGTAGATGGGATCCACATGAAGCGATTGAGCCCTTGAGATTGAAAATCCATTGTGGTTTACTCAACTTTTTCACAAAAAAACGTATTTCATATAATTTGAACGATTTTCAAGAATGCACCCTACAAAACCACCGAGGCTCAGGTTTTGGCTAAGTGATCGGTTCATTTTAGCACCCACAATGGTAGATGGGATCCATATGAAGCAATTGAGCCCTTGAGATTGAAAATCCATTGTGGTTTACTCAACTTTTTCACAAAAACACGTATTTCATATAATTTGAACGATTTTCAAGAATGCACCCTACAAAACCACCGAGGTTCAGGTTTTGGCTAAGTGATCGGTTCATTTTAGCACCCACAATGGTAGATGGGATCCATATGAAGCGATTGAGCCCTTGAGATTGAAAATCCATTGTGGTTTACTCAACTTTTTCACAAAAAACGTATTTCATATAATTTGAACGGTTTTCAAAGATGCACCCTACAAATCTACCGAGGTTCAGGTTTTGGCTAAGTGATCGGTTAAATTTTGCATACACAATGGTAGATATGATCCATATGAAGAGATTGAGTCCTTGAGATTGAAAATCCATTGTGGTTTACTCAACTTTTTCACAAAAAACGTATTTCATATAATTTGAACGATTTTCAAGGATGCACCCTACAAAACCACCGAGGTTCAGGTTTTGGCTAAGTGATCGGTTCATTTTAGCACCCACAATGGTAGATGGGATCCATATGAAGCAATTGAGCCCTTGAGATTGAAAATCCATTGTGGTTTACTCAACTTTTTCACAAAAACACGTATTTCATATAATTTGAACGATTTTCAAGAATGCACCCTACAAAACCACCGAGGTTCAGGTTTTGGCTAAGTGATCGGTTCATTTTAGCACCCACAATGGTAGATGGGATCCATATGAAGCGATTGAGCCCTTGAGATTGAAAATCCATTGTGGTTTACTCAACTTTTTCACAAAAAACGTATTTCATATAATTTGAACGGTTTTCAAAGATGCACCCTACAAAACTACCGAGGTTCAGGTTTTGGCTAAGTGATCGGTTAAATTTTGCATACACAATGGTAGATATGATCCATATGAAGAGATTGAGTCCTTGAGATTGAAAATCCATTGTGGTTTACTCAACTTTTTCACAAAAAACGTATTTCATATAATTTGAACGATTTTCAAGGATGCACCCTACAAAACCACCGAGGTTCAGGTTTTGGCTAAGTGATCGGTTCAATTTAGCACCCACAATGGTAGATATGATCCATATGAAGAGATTGAGCCTTTGAGATTGAAAATCCATTGTGGTTTACTCAACTTTTTCACAAAATAACGTATTTCATATAATTTGAACGATTTGCAAGGATGTACCCTACAAAACCACCAAGGTTCAGGTTTTGGCTAAGTGATCGGTTCATTTTAGCACCCACAATGGTAGATGAGATCCATATGAAGCGATTGAGCCCTTGAGATTGAAAATCCATTGTGGTTTACTCAACTTTTTCACAAAATAACGTATTTCATATAATTTGAACGATTTTCAAGAATGCACCCTACAAAACCACCGAGGCTCAGGTTTTGGCTAAGTGATCGGTTCATTTTAGCACCCACAATGGTAGATGGGATCCATATGAAGCAATTGAGCCCTTGAAATTGAAAATCCATTGTGGTTTACTCAACTTTTTCACAAAAACACGTATTTCATATAATTTGAACGATTTTCAAGAATGCACCCTACAAAACCACCGAGGTTCAGGTTTTGGCTAAGTGATCGGTTCATTTTAGCACCCACAATGGTAGATTTGATCCATATGAAGAGATTGAGTCCTTGAGATTAAAAATCCATTGTGGTTTACTCAACTTTTTCACAAAAAAACGTATTTCATATAATTTGATCGATTTTCAAGGATGCACCCTACAAAACCACCGAGGTTCAGGTTTTGGCTAAGTGATCGGTTCATTTTAGCACCCACAATGGTAGATGGGATCCATATGAAGCGATTGAGCCCTTGAGATTGAAAATCCATTGTGGTTTACTCAACTTTTTCACAAAAAACGTATTTCATATAATTTGAACGATTTTCAAGGATGCACCCTACAAAACCACCAAGGTTCAGGTTTTGGCTAAGTGATCGGTTCATTTTAGCACCCACAATGGTAGATGGGATCCATATGAAGCGATTGAGCCCTTGAGATTGAAAATCCATTGTGGTTTACTCAACTTTTTCACAAAAACACGTATTTCATATAATTTGAACGATTTTCAAGGATGCACCCTACAAAACCACCGAGGTTCAGGTTTTAGCTAAGTGATCGGTTCAATTTAGCACCCAAAATGGTAGATGGGATCCATATGAAGAGATTGAGCCTTTGAGATTGAAAATCCATTGTGGTTTACTCAACTTTTTCACAAAAAAACGTATTTCATATAATTTGAACGATTTTCTAGGATGCACCCTACAAAACCACCGAGGTTCAGGTTTTGGCTAAGTGATCGGTTCAATTTAGCACCCACAATGGTAGATGGGATCCATATGAAGAGATTGAGCCTTTGAGATTGAAAATCCATTGTGGTTTACTCAACTTTTTCACAAAAAAACGTATTTCATATAATTTGAACGATTTTCAAGGATGCACCCTACAAAACCACCGAGGTTCAGGTTTTGGCTAAGTGATCGGTTCAATTTAGCACCCACAATGGTAGATATGATCCATATGAACAGATTGAGCCTTTGAGATTGAAAATCCATTGTGGTTTACTCAACTTTTTCACAAAAAAACGTATTTCATATAATTTGAACGATTTTCAAGAATGCACCCTACAAAACCACCGAGGCTCAGGTTTTGGCTAAGTGATCGGTTCATTTTAGCACCCACAATGGTAGATGGGATCCATATGAAGCAATTGAGCCCTTGAGATTGAAAATCCATTGTGGTTTACTCAACTTTTTCACAAAAACACGTATTTCATATAATTTGAACGATTTTCAAGAATGCACCCTACAAAACCACCGAGGTTCAGGTTTTGGCTAAGTGATCGGTTCATTTTAGCACCCACAATGGTAGATTTGATCCATATGAAGAGATTGAGTCCTTGAGATTAAAAATCCATTGTGGTTTACTCAACTTTTTCACAAAAAAACGTATTTCATATAATTTGATCGATTTTCAAGGATGCACCCTACAAAACCACCGAGGTTCAGGTTTTGGCTAAGTGATCGGTTCATTTTAGCACCCACAATGGTAGATGGGATCCATATGAAGCGATTGAGCCCTTGAGATTGAAAATCCATTGTGGTTTACTCAACTTTTTCACAAAATAACGTATGTCATATAATTTGAACGATTTTCAAGGATGTACCCTACAAAACCACCAAGGTTCTGGTTTTGGCTAAGTGATCGGTTCAATTTAGCACCCACAATGGTAGATGGGATCCATATGAAGAGATTGAGCCTTTGAGATTGAAAATCCATTGTGGTTTACTCAACTTTTTCACAAAAAAACGTATTTCATATAATTTGAACGATTTTCAAGGATGCACCCTACAAAACCACCGAGGTTCAGGTTGTGGCTAAGTGATCGGTTCAATTTAGCACCCACAATGGTAGATGGGATCCATATGAAGAGATTGAGCCTTTGAGATTGAAAATCCATTGTGGTTTACTCAACTTTTTCACAAAAAAACGTATTTCATATAATTTGAACGATTTTCAAGGATGCACCCTACAAAACCACCGAGGTTCAGGTTTTGGCTAAGTGATCGGTTCATTTTAGCACCCAAAATGGTAGATATGATCCATATGATGAGATTGAGCCTTTGAGATTGAAAATCCATTGTGATTTACTCAACTTTTTCACAAAAAAACGTATTTCATATAATTTGAACGATTTTCAAGGATGCACCCTACAAAACCACCGAGGTTCAGGTTGTGGCTAAGTGATCGGTTCAATTTAGCACCCACAATGGTAGATGGGATCCATATGAAGAGATTGAGCCTTTGAGATTGAAAATCCATTGTGGTTTACTCAACTTTTTCACAAAAAAACGTATTTCATATAATTTGAACGATTTTCAAGGATGCACCCTACAAAACCACCGAGGTTCAGGTTTTGGCTAAGTGATCGGTTCAATTTAGCACCCACAATGGTAGATGGGATCCATATGAAGCGATTGAGCCCTAGAGATTCAAAATCCATTGTGGTTTACTCAACTTTTTCACAAAAACACGTATTTCATATAATTTGAACGATTTTCAAGGATGCACCCTACAAAACCACCGAGGTTCAGGTTGTGGCTAAGTGATCGGTTCAATTTAGCACCCACAATGGTAGATGGGATCCATATGAAGAGATTGAGCCTTTGAGATTGAAAATCCATTGTGGTTTACTCAACTTTTTCACAAAAAAACGTATTTCATATAATTTGAACGATTTTCAAGGATGCACCCTACAAAACCACCGAGGTTCAAGTTTTGGCTAAGTGATCGGTTCATTTTAGCACCCAAAATGGTAGATGGGATCCATATGATGAGATTGAGCCTTTGAGATTGAAAATCCATTGTGATTTACTCAACTTTTTCACAAAAAAACGTATTTCATATAATTTGAACGATTTTCAAGGATGCACCCTACAAAACCACCGAGGTTCAGGTTGTGGCTAAGTGATCGGTTCAATTTAGCACCCACAATGGTAGATGGGATCCATATGAAGAGATTGAGCCTTTGAGATTGAAAATCCATTGTGGTTTACTCAACTTTTTCACAAAAAAACGTATTTCATATAATTTGAACGATTTTCAAGGATGCACCCTACAAAACCACCGAGGTTCAAGTTTTGGCTAAGTGATCGGTTCATTTTAGCACCCAAAATGGTAGATGGGATCCATATGATGAGATTGAGCCTTTGAGATTGAAAATCCATTGTGATTTACTCAACTTTTTCACAAAAAAACGTATTTCATATAATTTGAACGATTTTCAAGGATGCACCCTACAAAACCACCGAGGTTCAGGTTGTGACTAAGTGATCGGTTCAATTTAGCACCCACAATGGTAGATGGGATCCATATGAAGAGATTGAGCCTTTGAGATTGAAAATCCATTGTGGTTTACTCAACTTTTTCACAAAAAAACGTATTTCATATAATTTGAACGATTTTCAAGGATGCACCCTACAAAACCACCGAGGTTCAGGTTGTGGCTAAGTGATCGGTTCAATTTAGCACCCACAATGGTAGATGGGATCCATATGAAGAGATTGAGCCTTTGAGATTGAAAATCCATTGTGGTTTACTCAACTTTTTCACAAAAAAACGTATTTCATATAATTTGAACGATTTTCAAGGATGCACCCTACAAAACCACCGAGGTTCAAGTTTTGGCTAAGTGATCGGTTCATTTTAGCACCCAAAATGGTAGATGGGATCCATATGATGAGATTGAGCCTTTGAGATTGAAAATCCATTGTGATTTACTCAACTTTTTCACAAAAAAACGTATTTCATATAATTTGAACGATTTTCAAGGATGCACCCTACAAAACCACCGAGGTTCAGGTTGTGGCTAAGTGATCGGTTCAATTTAGCACCCACAATGGTAGATGGGATCCATATGAAGAGATTGAGCCTTTGAGATTGAAAATCCATTGTGGTTTACTCAACTTTTTCACAAAAAAACGTATTTCATATAATTTGAACGATTTTCTAGGATGCACCCTACAAAACCACCGAGGTTCAGGTTTTGGCTAAGTGATCGGTTCAATTTAGCACCCACAATGGTAGATGGGATCCATATGAAGCGATTGAGCCCTTGAGATTGAAAATCCATTGTGGTTTACTCAACTTTTTCACAAAAAAACGTATTTCATATAATTTGAACGATTTTCAAGGATGCACCCTACAAAACCACCGAGGTTCAGGTTGTGGCTAAGTGATCGGTTCAATTTAGCACCCACAATGGTAGATGGGATCCATATGAAGAGATTGAGCCTTTGAGATTGAAAATCCATTGTGGTTTACTCAACTTTTTCACAAAAAAACGTATTTCATATAATTTGAACGATTTTCTAGGATGCACCCTACAAAACCACCGAGGTTCAGGTTGTGGCTAAGTGATCGGTTCAATTTAGCACCCACAATGGTAGATGGGATCCATATGAAGAGATTGAGTCTTTGAGATTGAAAATCCATTGTGGTTTACTCAACTTTTTCACAAAAAAAACGTATTTCATATAATTTGAACGATTTTCAAGGATGCACCCTACAAAACCACCAAGGCTCAGGTTTTGGCTAAGTGATCGGTTCAATTTAGCACCCACAATGGTAGATGGGATCCATATGAAGCAATTGAGCCCTTGAGATTGAAAATCCATTGTGGTTTACTCAACTTTTTCACAAAAACACGTATTTCATATAATTTGAACGATTTTCAAGAATGCACCCTACAAAACCACCGAGGTTCAGGTTTTGGCTAAGTGATCGGTTCATTTTAGCACCCACAATGGTAGATTTGATCCATATGAAGAGATTGAGTCCTTGAGATTAAAAATCCATTGTGGTTTACTCAACTTTTTCACAAAAAAACGTATTTCATATAATTTGATCGATTTTCAAGGATGCACCCTACAAAACCACCGAGGTTCAGGATTTGGCTAAGTGATCGGTTCATTTTAGCACCCACAATGGTAGATGGGATCCATATGAAGCGATTGAGCCCTTGAGATTGAAAATCCATTGTGGTTTACTCAACTTTTTCACAAAATAACGTATGTCATATAATTTGAACGATTTTCAAGGATGTACCCTACAAAACCACCAAGGTTCTGGTTTTGGCTAAGTGATCGGTTCAATTTAGCACCCACAATGGTAGATGGGATCCATATGAAGAGATTGAGCCTTTGAGATTGAAAATCCATTGTGGTTTACTCAACTTTTTCACAAAAAAACGTATTTCATATAATTTGAACGATTTTCTAGGATGCACCCTACAAAACCACCGAGGTTCAGGTTTTGGCTAAGTGATCGGTTCAATTTAGCACCCACAATGGTAGATGGGATCCATATGAAGCGATTGAGCCCTTGAGATTGAAAATCCATTGTGGTTTACTCAACTTTTTCACAAAAAAACGTATTTCATATAATTTGAACGATTTTCAAGGATGCACCCTACAAAACCACCGAGGTTCAGGTTGTGGCTAAGTGATCGGTTCAATTTAGCACCCACAATGGTAGATGGGATCCATATGAAGAGATTGAGCCTTTGAGATTGAAAATCCATTGTGGTTTACTCAACTTTTTCACAAAAAAACGTATTTCATATAATTTGAACGATTTTCAAGGATGCACCCTACAAAACCACCAAGGCTCAGGTTTTGGCTAAGTGATCGGTTCAATTTAGCACCCACAATGGTAGATGGGATCCATATGAAGCGATTGAGCCCTTGAGATTGAAAATCCATTGTGGTTTACTCAACTTTTTCACAAAATAACGTATGTCATATAATTTGAACGATTTTCAAGGATGTACCCTACAAAACCACCAAGGTTCTGGTTTTGGCTAAGTGATCGGTTCAATTTAGCACCCACAATGGTAGATGGGATCCATATGAAGAGATTGAGCCTTTGAGATTGAAAATCCATTGTGGTTTACTCAACTTTTTCACAAAAAAACGTATTTCATATAATTTGAACGATTTTCAAGGATGCACCCTACAAAACCACCAAGGCTCAGGTTTTGGCTAAGTGATCGGTTCAATTTAGCACCCACAATGGTAGATGGGATCCATATGAAGCGATTGAGCCCTTGAGATTGAAAATCCATTGTGGTTTACTCAACTTTTTCACAAAAAAACGTATTTCATATAATTTGAACGATTTTCAAGGATGCACCCTACAAAACCACCGAGGTTCAGGTTTTGGCTAAGTGATCGGTTCATTTTAGCACCCAAAATGGTAGATGGGATCCATATGATGAGATTGAGCCTTTGAGATTGAAAATCCATTGTGATTTACTCAACTTTTTCACAAAAAGTATTTCATATAATTTGAACGATTTTCAAGGATGCACCCTACAAAACCACCGAGGTTCAGGTTGTGGCTAAGTGATCGGTTCAATTTAGCACCCACAATGGTAGATGGGATCCATATGAAGAGATTGAGCCTTTGAGATTGAAAATCCATTGTGGTTTACTCAACTTTTTCACAAAAAAACGTATTTCATATAATTTGAACGATTTTCTAGGATGCACCCTACAAAACCACCGAGGTTCAGGTTTTAGCTAAGTGATCGGTTCAATTTAGCACCCAAAATGGTAGATGGGATCCATATGATGAGATTGAGCCTTTGAGATTGAAAATCCATTGTGGTTTACTCAACTTTTTCACAAAAAAACGTATTTCATATAATTTGAACGATTTTCTAGGATGCACCCTACAAAACCACCGAGGTTCAGGTTTTGGCTAAGTGATCGGTTCAATTTAGCACCCAAAATGGTAGATGGGATCCATATGAAGAGATTGAGCCTTTGAGATTGAAAATCCATTGTGGTTTACTCAACTTTTTCACAAAAAAACGTATTTCATATAATTTGAACGATTTTCTAGGATGCACCCTACAAAACCACCGAGGTTCAGGTTTTGGCTAAGTGATCGGTTCAATTTAGCACCCACAATGGTAGATGGGATCCATATGAAGAGATTGAGCCTTTGAGATTGAAAATCCATTGTGGTTTACTCAACTTTTTCACAAAAAAACGTATTTCATATAATTTGAACGATTTTCTAGGATGCACCCTACAAAACCACCGAGGTTCAGGTTTTGGCTAAGTGATCGGTTCAATTTAGCACCCAAAATGGTAGATGGGATCCATATGATGAGATTGAGCCTTTGAGATTGAAAATCCATTGTGGTTTACTAAACTTTTTCACAAAAAAACGTATTTCATATAATTTGAACGATTTTCTAGGATGCACCCTACAAAACCACCGAGGTTCAGGTTTTGGCTAAGTGATCGGTTCAATTTAGCACCCAAAATGGTAGATGGGATCCATATGATGAGATTGAGCCTTTGAGATTGAAAATCCATTGTGGTTTACTAAACTTTTTCACAAAAAAACGTATTTCATATAATTTGAACGATTTTCTAGGATGCACCCTACAAAACCACCGAGGTTCAGGTTTTGGCTAAGTGATCGGTTCAATTTAGCACCCACAATGGTAGATGGGATCCATATGATGAGATTGAGCCCGTGAGATTGAAAATTCATTGTGGTTTACTCAACTTTTTCACAAAAACACGTATTTCATATAATTTGAACGATTTTCGAGGATGCACCCTACAAAACCACCGAGGTTCAGGTTTTGGCTTAGTGATCAGTTCAATTTAGCACCCACAATGGTAGATGGGATCCATATAATGCGATTGAGCCCTAGAGATTGAAAATCCATTGTGGTTTACTCAACTTTTTCATAAAAACACGTATTTCATATAATTTGAACGATTTTCAAGGATGCACCCTACAAAACCACCGAGGTTCAGGTTTTGGCTTAGTGATCGGTTCAATTTAGCACCCAAAATGGTAGATGGGATCCATATGAAGCGATTGAGCCCTAGAGATTGAAAATCCATTGTGGTTTACTAAACTTTTTCACAAAAAAACGTATTTCATATAATTTGAACGATTTTCGAGGATGCACCCTACAAAACCACCGAGGTTAAGTTTTTGGCTAAGTGATCAATTTAATTTTGCAAGATGGGATCCAAATGAAGCGATTGAGCTCTTGGGATTGAAAATCTATTGTGGTTTACTCAACTTTTTCACAAAAAACGTAATTCATATAAATTGAACGATTTTCAAGGATGCACCCTACAAAACCACCGAGGTTCAGGTTTTGGCTTAGTGATCGGTTCAATTTAGCACCCACAATGGTAGATGGGATCCATATGAAGCGATTGAGCTCTAAAGATTGAAAATCAATTGTAGTTTACTCAACTTCATCACAAAAAAACGTATTTCATATAATTTGAACGATTTTCAAGAATGAATCCTACAAAACCACCGAGGTTCAGGTTTTGGTCTAGTGATTGTTAAAAATTCTAACACCTTGTAAACAAGCTCGCTGAACTGTCAGACAAAGTGAGGTTAGATCAGGTGCTTGCAGTACCCTATAAACCACCTTCAAATACACGGAGAAAAATGGATATACTTGTTTGCATATCATTTAATAACATTTTATATTTCTCATGATATAAACTCTGCTATGCATAAAATGTATCCATGAAATGCATTTAAGTTATACACTTCTATGAATATCTCGTATTTATTGTGTTTTGTGGATATTGCGACCAAATTGTTACTCTAGGGACTTGGGAAAATATTTAATTCGCCAACCGCCATCGCTAAAGTAATCAAAAATCAACCGCGTTGTAATTTTAACGTATCCGCGAGTTCATCGAATCGAAATTTTGTGCGGGATCTGGAAGCCATTGAAACTCCGACCGCGATCGATCAAGTGTTCAGTACATAAGTACATTTTGCATATTTTACTTAAAGGCATTGACATTGAAAATTGTTATCTTTCTGCGATACATTTTGCCACCAAGCTGCATCCTCGAAAGCTGAATCCTGAGCTACATCCTGTATTCCGAATATAATTCCAGCTTCTACTCCAACTTCCAAAAGGTACAACGATAGGAGAACCTCTTGGATGATGTGTTCCAGATATCAGGCGACATGCCGGGCGCGCTTATCATCAGTTAATGTTTTAATGCCAAGTGTATAGTGTTAAGTTGAGTTTACTTCAAACTATGTAATTCAAATAGCTAAATAAAATTATATATTTCTGTTTTACTCAACCAATCTTGTAATATGCCTCTCTCTAGTTGTGATAATCCGAAGAAAAACCCTAATTAATCCACCTAGCGGTGATGATGCCTTTCTCCTGCCTTCGAGAACACATTTCAACACAACTCAAGTGACATGTTGATGAATATCGAACTTTCATACGTTTAACATAAATCCATTTCATGGCATCAGAGATCATATCATTTATCTCTCTCTCTCTCTTCTTGGCGTAACGTCCTCATTGGGACAAAGCCTGCTTCTCAGCTTAGTGTTCTATGAGCACTTCCACAGTTATTAACTGAGAGCTTCCTCTGCCAATGACCATTTTGCATGCGTATATCCGTGTGGCAGGCACGAAGATACTCTATGCCCAAGGAAGTCAAGGAAATTTCCCTTACGAAAAGATCCTGGACCGACCGGGAATCGAACCCGTCACCCTCAGCATGGTCATGCTGAATACCCGTGCGTTTACCGCCTCGGCTAAATGGGCCCTATCATATCATTTATCTGGTTTTTGTTTTTTGAGCCTTGAACTCTTAAACAACAGCCGCAATCTTGAATTTTGAGCCGCCATTTAGGATTTATGTCCAACAGCTTGGAAATTCTGGTCGCTATTTTTGGACTCCAGACTTCTTCCCCATATCAGATACACCCATATTGAATGGTTTTAGAGCGTAAACCTCCATTAAACAGCTGCCGTCTTGAAGTTTTTGCCGCTATCTTGAATTTTGAGACGCCATATAGCCATATTGTGAACATACAGCCTTTCAGTACACTTCGGTGCACGAGAAAGGCAAAACAATATTTTCGAGCTTACATTCTGTAGAAAACTAAGATATTAAACTAAACCATTAGATTAAAAGATCTGTTTTTGATAGAAAATTAAATAAACTTTCGAATGAGGGTTAAAAAGCTGCGATAAGTTTGACCATTTTCAAGTTATAGCCAGTTTGAGACAAGCAAAGTCAAAACATCTAAAGTTAATTACTATGTAACGGTTGAGATTTGACCATATGCGTACACATCACTCCTTAAAAAGTTTGCATTCACCCATCAGGACCCCCCGGAACCGGTTCCGGAACACTACCGGTTCAGATATGGACTGATAGTGTTTTCCTGCTAACCGTTCATCAGGTTATCGAAAATGCCGCTGTTTGTTGTGTCGCATGAATGAGTTATGTTTAATTTTATATGTGGTCACTTCCTGGGGAACACCAAGAACCGGTTCCGGAACACTACCGGTTCTGATATGGTCTGAGACTATTTTCCTGCTTACCGTTCATCAGATTATCGAAAATGCTGTGGTTTGATGTGTCGCATGCATGGGTATGGTTCTCTTTTGTGCATGGCCACTTCCGGCGGGACATCTGGAACCGGTTCCGGAACACTACCGGTTCAGATATGATCTGATACTATTTTCCTGCTAGCTGTTCATCAGGTTGTAACCGTTGTTACAAGGTTCATATCAGTTTTTTTAATTTGCGCCATGTTAGTCGAAGATTCAGATCAGTTACCAAACTTCAGAGATTAGAAAACCACTGGGCTGCAACCTAAATCTACAGCTAAACATGGCGTGACCTAAGTCATAGATGATGACGTCACGGAACTTAAGAGATGGCTGAAGGGTTCAAAGGACTTTCAGTGGGCGGCCATCGTCCACTTTGAAACAGGCGAGCGTGTAGATCGGATGTGCTAACTCAAGTAATTGTGGAGTGTTCGAAACAGTTGATTGTGCCAGAAGTGAGGTGTGCCAGAGTTAACCAGCATTCAGGTAACTAAGCCCTCGAAAATCCTGATGGATCTTAACTGACCCTGGAATGTCCTTCAATAGGACCTTTTTTTCGGTTTCTTTAAAAACCAGCCTTCCGATTGGTGTGTCCGATTACCGCCAGTGCACGCAACGGTTTGGGTTTCTGTAAGGTGCCCAAATCTAAAAGTAAAGGATTACCATTGTTCCTCTGGCTTCGGGCCATAGCCACCAAGGAGGACAAAGCTCTCGGGCAAAAGCCCTAAATCCCAAGGAGAGATTCCCTTCTCGGTCCGACAAAGGGCGGCCTTGCCGTCGTCGACCGACTAAGCTTGAAGGAAGCGCCTGTAGTCCGGAACCATCTCCACACACCGCCATTCCAGTCATTCTCCAAGCGCCATTGTACGATCCAGACGTCGCAGATCGTCGGCAGCTGTTCCGCCATCTTGCCACAGGACGGCATCGAGTCCAGTCAGCCATCGTTGGAACAGAGGTCCCGCCGCGAGCGCTCGCAGGTTTGCAGTCAGCCAAGGTACGTGCCGTGAACCAGTGACAAACTACAGAACAACAGACAACTGAATACACCGTAATTTCGAACCGCTTTAGTGTAGTTTATTTGAATCTTTGAGCGCCCTAATAGATCCGCGAAGCCCCTCCGGTTGCCCGGTAGCGCGCCGACCCTGTGACTACGTCCGAGTCTCGCGCTGCTGAGTTGTTGTCGGGCAGAACATTAGTTTCAAGGTTACCGAAAATGCCGCTGTTTGATGTGTCACGTGCATGGGTTTAGTTCTCTTTTATATTTGGCAACTTCCGGCGAGGCATCCGGAACCGGTTCTGGAACACTACCGGTTCTGATATGATCTGAGACTATTTTCCTGCTAACCGTTCATCAGATTATCGAAAATGCCGTGGTTTGATGTGTCGCATGCATGGGTTTGGTTCTCTTTTATATTTGGCCACTTCCGGCGGGACATCCGGAACCAGTTCCGGGACACTACCGGTTCAGATATGGTCTGAGACTATTTTCCTGCTTTCCATTCATCAGATGATTGAAAATGCCGTGGTTTGATATGTCGCATGCATGGGTTTGTTGCATTTTCATGTCTGGTCCCTCCCAGAGGTACCGATCCGGAACACCTAAATGGCCATAACTCCGGAACGGCTGGACCGATCCGAACCATTTTCAATAGGAAACAATGGGACTACATGCCGCATCGAATGAACCGTCGGTCATTAAAATCAGTTGAGGTTTACTGCGAAAAAGTGATGTGAGTTTTTTGTACACACACATACACACACACACACACATACACACACACACACATACACACACACACACACACACACACATACACACACAGACATCACCTCAATTCGTCGAGCTGAGTCGATTGGTATATGTGACTCGTATCGTGTCCCGCCGGAAGTGGCCAAATGTAGATGGGAATCAAATCCATGCGTGCGACACATTAAATAGCAGCTTTTTCGAAGACCTGAAGAACAGTAAGCATGAGAATAGCCTTAGATCACATCAGAGACTACCGGTAGTGTTCCGAAACCGGTTCCGGGTGCCCCGCCGGAAATGGCCAAATATAAAAGTGAACCAAACCTTAGACCAAACCAAATGCATGCGACACATCAAATAACGGCTTTTTCGATAACTTGGTGAACGGTAAGCAGGAAAGTAGCCTTAGATCACAGCGAAACTACCGGTAGTGCTCTGGAACCAGTTCCGAATATCCCTCCGGCTATTTTGATAACCAGTTCCGAATATTCCTCCGGAAGTGGTCAAATATAAAAGTGAACCAAACCCATGCATGCGACACATCAAATCGCGGCTCTTTAGATAACATGATGAACGGATAGTAAGAGCATGGTTTCAGACCATATTTGGTACAACCAGCAGTATTCCGGAACCGGTTCCGGTTGTTGCTGGAAATGCATATGAGAGCCAATCCCATGCATGCGACATATTGAATCGCGGCTATTTTGATAACCTAATGAACGGTTTTCAGGAACACCGCCTTTGATCACATCAGAGACTACCGGTAGTGTTCCAGAACCCGTTTTGTATGTTCCGCCAGAATGACCAAAATGTAAAATGAATCAAATCCATGCATGCACGGCTTTCCAGAAAACCTGTTGAACAGTTAGCAAGAAACTAGTCTCAGACCATAAGTATTTATAACAATAGGTACAGTCTTGGAACCGGTTCCAGGTATCTCATAGGAAGTGGTGAAAACAGCGATAAATATGTGTAAGAGAACAAAATTTTTACAAAACTGAAGCAGGCTCAATGAATCACACCTTTTTTGTAATTCCTGTTTAAATCGCATCAACCTCGAACAAAATTTTTCAATCCCCTTTTGCGTCTAAAATTACTGCGCAAAATTTTGATCCGACTGTTTGCTCCTCGCGCTCTGTGATATGGTTTAAATTTGAATTGGATTCAGTATGAAAAATTTCACTTGCTTCAATTTTTTTGGTCAAATTTTATGAATCTAGTAACCAGTAAAGTGTGCAGGAAAAAGTTTATCAAAGACTGTAAAGTGATTTTTGTTGTGAAATAAATTATATTTTAGCTTGTTATAAAGTCTTGGTATTGATCGGCCTCCAGTAATAGTAAAGGTGGTCACGCAGTCAACTAAGAGGTCTGATATTTTTCAGCTGCCTATACATTGACCATAACGTTGGAAATATAGGGAAATATGTGCCATCAATAAGTTTCCCAACGATGATGGCTTGGATAAAATTCTTGCTTTTATAAATAAAGTATTCACAGGCAAGGATGGGAACACTCACTTGCAAAGAGTTACACTCACTTGCTATTTTCTCAGCTCAGAAGCGTTCAATCAAGAAACGATGTATGAACGACTTTTCCATTGTGGTTTTTTCTATAAGTTTGCTGAATGGAGTAGGGGTCGCACACGCGTAACGAAGTCGCGAGGGAGCTGCGAAAGCAACTCTCCACGAGGTGAATGTAAATTACACTCACCTCGTGGAGAGTCGCTTTCACAGCTCTGTCACAACTTTGATATGCGTGTGCGACCCCTACTCCATTCGGAAAACTTTTAGACAAAACCACAAGGCAAAAGTCGTCCATACATCGTTTCTTGATTGAAAGCTTCTGAGCTGAGAAAATCGCAAGTGAATGTAACTCTTCGAAAGTGAGTGTTCCCATCCCTGTTCACAGGATTCAGGGTGCTTACGTCAACGGAAAGATCATGAGTACATATTCGACGAGAAAGGCACTATCACCACTAGGTGGATTAATCCGGGTTTTTTGTGAAAAAAATGAGTAAACCACAATGGATTTTGAATCTCTAGGGCTCAATCGCTTCATATGGATCCCATCTACCATTGTGGGTGCTATATTGAACCGATCACTTAGCCAAAACCTGAACCTCGGTGATTTTGTAGGGTGCATCCTGGAAAATCGTTCAAATTATATGAAATACGTTTTTTTGTGAAAAAGTTGAGTAAACCACAATGGATTTTCAATCTCTAGGGCTCAATCGCTTCACATGGATCCCATCTATCGTTGTGTATGCAAAATTGAACTGATCACTTAGCCAAAACCTGAACCTCGGTGGTTTTGTAGGGTGCATCCTTGAAAATCGTTCAAATTATATGAAATACGTGTTTTTGTGAAAAAGTTGAGTAAACCACAATGGATTTTGAATCTCTAGGGCTCAATCGCTTCATATGGATCCCATCTACCATTGTGGGTGCTATATTGAACCGATCACTATGCCAAAACCTGAACCTCGGTGGTTTTGTAGGGTGCATCCTTGAAAATCGTTTAAATTATATGAAACTAGCTGACCCGGCAAACCTTGTATTGCCCATTTTAATTGTTGCTCTTTCACATTTTTTCTAATGTTTTTGTTTACTTTCTTAACTTGTTCTACATATGAACATAGCCACCCACCATGAGGACAAATTGAACCGTTCAAAAATCTTGTTGATCATTTCATTAAATAATTAGTTGTATGGCTCCAAAGAGTATGTAAACTCATTTGTATAAACATCGGAAGCCTGGCTCCAGAGGCACGTTATCTTCCATTCGGTGCATTTGTGTCAGATAAAGAATACTGTTTGGTGGTTTGGTTGCTAACCAACTTTTTATCAATGTAACTTAAACGGACAACTCGACCATAGAATTTACAGTTCAAGTGCCATAAACTACACAACAGCGCCACTCGAAAGAAAAACCTTCGATAAAAAGAAGGGAACATTTAGGTAGGGTATGGGACCATTTGGGTAGGTGGACCTATTTTGGGCACTTTCCGCTATAACACAGTCAAATTAAAACCGATTGACTTCAATTTTTGAACATGGCTAGATACTGTACGTATCTGATCGTGTCCTAAAAATCAAGTCGATCTGTTCAAAGTTGGCTGAGTTATAGCAGCAAGTGCCCAAAATTTGTCCCCCCTGCCCAAATGGTCTCCGACCCTATGTTGTAAACTTTAGCAGTTGGTCCGTAAAGAAAATGGAACAGTGTGACTTGAAAGTTATCTGTATGCTAAGAACCTTCCCCGGCCCAAACATATCAACCTACAAAATTCACACCGATCGGATAAGTAGTTTTCGAATGCACAATGGTCAGACAGACAGACAGCGCGAGTAATAAATTCCTAGAGAAATTCCCAGAGGTATTTCTGCAGTCATTCCATGAAGAATTCTTGCATGAATATCTGGATGAATTACTGGAGGAAGAATCTTTAGTGGAATCCCTGAAGGTATTCCTGGTAAATTCCTCGAGAAATTACTGGTAAAATACAGGGAAAACCTGGTGGAATTACTGGAGGTATCCCTTGAACCAATTCCTGGAGTAATCCCTGGATTCATGGAATAATGCGTGTATTGTATAAACTCCGGGAGGATGATTTCTTGGATAAATTGCCGTTATAATTTCTGAACGAATTACTGCTTCAATTTCTGCGAGAATTCCTGAAGTAATATCTGCAGGAGTTCCTGGGGTAATTCCTGGTGGAATTCTTAAAGGTATTCCTGGAGCAGTCCCAGAATCATATGCTGAAGAAATACCTGCATGAATCCCTGGGGGAATCCCTATGGAAATCCCTGGAGGAATGCCTGGAAGTATTCCTAAAAAAATCCTGGAGGAATTCCTAGAGCGATCCCTAGAGGATTCCCTAGAGAAGCTCCTGAAGGAATGCCTGGAGACATGCCTGTGCGAATTCCTGAAGGAATATCTAGAGAAATTCATCGAGAAATCTTGAGAGGAACTCCTGGAGGAATTACTGGAAGATTTTCTTGAAGAATCGTTGGAAAACTTTCAGGTAGAATCCCTGGAGAAATTCTTTAAAGAATTTCTGGAGAAATTCCTCGAGGAATCTCTAGTGGATTTTCTACAGGAATATCATGAGGTATCTCTAGAGAAATACGTGGAGTAATTCCTCGATGAATCCTTGAACAATCTCCTTGAGGAATCCCTACAGAAATTCCATTAGCAATTTCCAGAGGAATGTCTGGAGGAATTCCAGGAAAAAATCTTAGAAGAACATCTGGTTGAATTATTGGAGGAATTATCGAAGGATTTCCTGGAGGAATCTCTGGAAGAATCTTTGGTGGAATCCCTGAAGGAATTTCTGGTAAATACCTGGACCAATTCCTGAAGGAATTCCTGGAGGAAATGCTGGTGGGATTCCTGGAGGGATCCCATGAATCAATTTCTGGTGAAATCTCTGGAGGAATCCTTAAAGCAATACTTGGAGGAGAAATTTCCGGAAAAACGCCTCAAGGAAACCCTGGAAGAATTCCCGGAAAAAATCCTGGAGGAATTACTGAAGAAATTCTTAAAAGAATTTCAAAAAGTAATCCCTGGAGGATTTTCTGGATCAATTTTTGGGGTGATTTCTGGAGGTATTCTTAGTGGCAATCCTGCAGGAAATGCCTGGATGAAATCCAGAATTCCTGAGGTAAATTCAGCTGGAGTTCCTGATTTAATATCAGCAGGAATTCCTGGGGTAATTCCTGGTGGAATTCTCAAAAGCATTCCTGGAGGAGTCCCAGAATTAAATCTAGAATGAATGGCTGGATGAATCCCTGGAGAAATCCCTATAGAAATCCCTGGAGGAATGCCTGGAGGTATTTCTGAAAGAATTCCTGGAGGAATTCCTAAAGCAATTCGTGGAGGAATTCCAACAGCAATCGCTAGAGGAACTCCTGAAGGAATGCCTGGGTGAGCTTCTGAAGGAATTCCAGTAGACATACCTGAGAGAATTTCTGGAGAAATCTCTAGAGAAATTTCTTTAGCTATCTTCTAAGGATCTCCTGGAGAAATCTTTAGAGAAATCCCTAGAGGAATTTCTAGAGGGTTTTCTTGAAGAATCACTGGAGAACTTTCAGGAAGAATCCCTGAAGGAATTCTTAGACAAATCCCCGAAAGGTTTCCTGGAGAAGTTCCTGGTTGAACTCCTGGTGGAATCTCTAGAGGAATTGCTTAAGGTATATCTAGGGGAATACCTGGAGAAATTTTAAGCGGAATCTTTAGCGGACTTTATAGAGGAATTCCTGGACGAATCCCTGTAGGAATTCACAGAGGAATCCTGGAACAACTCCCTAAGAAATTTCTGGAGGAATCCCAAGCAATCCCGAAAGGTTTTGTACCAGAAGCCTTTACCACTCACGTGAAATAATTGGCCACCTGAACTTCGTCTGGAGTCCCGTTGCATTCTGGGCTTTTAGCAATAGTTTGTCTCGTGTTGTCCAGAAGTCCGACCTACAGCACCAGACCATGTATTCTGCCTCGAGTCCAGAGGAGTCCAGTGTCGTCTCCGCCGGACCGTCAAGTTCTACGTGGTGCCAGTTACTGGACACCACTCACGTCGCATTACCCTCTGTTGTAGAATAGATAGAAATAAAATAGGTACGTACTAAGCGAATTTAACCAGTTTTCAGGACCAAAACATCCGAAAACTTCCTTACACTTACAACGCCCTGAGACCCGGGAGCATAAGAAGCCTGCTGTGCCCACGCCGAAAGCGGCCGCGGCTCAGACCAGCTGTTTGGGGCCTAGTGAAGTTTCCTTCTGGAGCGTCAAGATTCTCCCGCCTTCACGTTCCATTTCCTGTGCCTTTAGTTTTGAAAAATGAACTACTTTTGAAATGTTTATTGCACATACCTAGCTGTCCCGACAATAGTCGTACTGCCTGCCTACTGTGTTTTTTGACACACAGCTCCTTATAGTAGTGCCCCGAAGACTCATCTGCATGGGAGCCTCCCGTTCCAGAGACCGGAGAGGTATCGCACCAAGCTAAGAACCTTCCCCGGCCTCAAACATACCCACATACAAAATTTCACACCGATCGGTTCAGTAGTTTTCGAATGCATAGCGGTCAGACAGACAGACAGACAGACAGACAGACAGACAGACGGAAATTCATTTTTATATATATAGATACGTTTTTTTGTGAAAAAGTTGAGTAAACCACAATGGATTTTCAATCTCTAGGGCTCAATCGCTTTATATGGATCCCATCTACCATTGTGGGTGCTAAATTGAACCGATCACTTAGCCAAAACCTGAACCTCGGTGGTTTTGTAGGGTGCATCCTTGAAAATCGTTTAAATTATATGAAATACGTGTTTTTGTGAAAAAGTTGAGTAAACCACAATGGATTTTCAATCTCTAGGGCTCAATCGCTTCACATGGATCCCATCTACCGTTGTGTGTGCAAAATTGAACTGATCACTTAGCCAAAACCTGAACCTCGGTGGTTTTATAGAGTGCATCCATGAAAATCGTTCAAATTATATGAAATACGTGTTTTTGTGAAAAAGTTGAGTAAACCACAATGGATTTTCAATCTCTAGGGCTCAATCGCTTTATATGGATCCCATCTACCATTGTGGGTGCTAAATTGAACCGATCACTTAGCCAAAACCTGAACCTCGGTGGTTTTGTAGGGTGCATCCTTGAAAATCGTTTAAATTATATGAAATACGTGTTTTTGTGAAAAAGTTGAGTAAACCACAATGGATTTTCAATCTCTAGGGCTCAATCGCTTCATATCGTTCCCATCTACCATTATGGGTGCTAAATTGAACCGATCACTAAGCCAAAACCTGAACCTCGGTGATTTTGTAGGGTGCATCCTCGAAAATCGTTCAAATTATATAAAATACGTGTTTTATGAAAAAGTTGAGTAAACCACAATGGATTTTCAATCTCAAGGGCTCAATCGCTTCATATGGATCCCATCTACCATTATGGGTGCTAAATTGAACTGATCACTAAGCCAAAACCTGAACCTCGGTAGTTTTGTAGCGTGCATCCTTGAAAATCGTTCAAATTATATGAAATACGTGTTTTTGTGAAAAAGTTGAGTAAACCACAATGGATTTTCAATCTTTAGGGCTCAATCGCTTCACATGGATCCCATCTACCATTGTGGGTGCTAAATTGAACCGATCACTAAGCCAAAACCTGAACCTCGGTGGTTTTGTAGAGTGCATCCTTGAAAATCGTTCAAATTATATGAAATACGTGTTTTTGTGAAAAAGTTGAGTAAACCACAATGGATTTTCAATCTCTAGGGCTCAATCGCTTTATATGGATGCCATCTACCATTGTGGGTGCTAAATTGAACCGATCACTTAGCCAAAACCTGAACCTCGGTGGTTTTGTAGGGTGCATCCTTGAAAATCGTTTAAATTATATGAAATACGTGTTTTTGTGAAAAAGTTGAGTAAACCACAATGGATTTTCAATCTCTAGGGCTCAATCGCTTCACATGGATCCCATCTACCGTTGTGTGTGCAAAATTGAACTGATCACTTAGCCAAAACCTGAACCTCGGTGGTTTTATAGAGTGCATCCATGAAAATCGTTCAAATTGTATGAAATACGTTTTTTGTGAAAAAGTTGAGTAAACCACAATGGATTTTCAATCTCTAGGGCTCAATCGCTTTATATGGATCCCATCTACCATTGTGGGTGCTAAATTGAACCGATCACTTAGCCAAAACCTGAACCTCGGTGGTTTTGTAGGGTGCATCCTTGAAAATCGTTTAAATTATATGAAATACGTGTTTTTGTGAAAAAGTTGAGTAAACCACAATGGATTTTCAATCTCTAGGGCTCAATCGCTTTATATGGATCCCATCTACCATTGTGGGTGCTAAATTGAACCGATCACTTAGCCAAAACCTGAACCTCGGTGGTTTTGTAGGGTGCATCCTTGAAAATCGTTTAAATTATATGAAATACGTGTTTTTGTGAAAAAGTTGAGTAAACCACAATGGATTTTCAATCTCTAGGGCTCAATCGTTTCATATGGATCTCATCTACCATTGTGGGTGCTAAATTGAACCGATCACTTAGCCAAAACCTGAACCTCGGTGGTTTTGTAAGGTGCATCCTTGAAAATCGTTTAAATTATATGAAATACGTGTTTTTGTGAAAAAGTTGAGTAAATCACAATGGATTTTCAATCTCTAGGGCTCAATCGCTTCACATGGATCCCATCTACCGTTGTGTGTGCAAAATTGAACTGATCACTTAGCCAAAACCTGAACCTCGGTGGTTTTATAGAGTGCATCCATGAAAATCGTTCAAATTATATGAAATACGTGTTTTTGTGAAAAAGTTGAGTAAACCACAATGGATTTTCAATCTCAAGGGCTCAATCGCTTCATATGGATCCCATCTACCATTATGGGTGCTAAATTGAACTGATCACTAAGCCAAAACCTGAACCTCGGTAGTTTTGTAGGGTGCATCCTTGAAAATCATTCAAATTATATGAAATACGTGTTTTTGTGAAAAAGTTGAGTAAACCACAATGGATTTTCAATCTCAAGGGCTCAATCGCTTCATATGGATCCCATCTACCATTATGGGTGCTAAATTGAACTGATCACTAAGCCAAAACCTGAACCTCGGTAGTTTTGTAGGGTGCATCCTTGAAAATCATTCAAATTATATGAAATACGTTTTTTGTGAAAAAGTTGAGTAAACCACAATGGATTTTCAATCTCTAGGGCTCAATCGCTTTATATGGATCCCATCTACCATTGTGGGTGCTAAATTGAACCGATAACCTAGCCAAAACCTGAACCTCGGTGGTTTTGTAGGGTGCATCCATGAAAATCGTTCAAATTATATGCAATACGTGTTTTGTGAAAAAGTTGAGTAAACCACAATGGATTTTCAATCTCTAGGGCTCAATCGTTTCATATGGATCTCATCTACCATTGTGGGTGCTAAATTGAACCGATCACTTAGCCAAAACCTGAACCTCGGTGGTTTTGTAAGGTGCATCCTTGAAAATCGTTTAAATTATATGAAATACGTGTTTTTGTGAAAAAGTTGAGTAAATCACAATGGATTTTCAATCTCTAGGGCTCAATCGCTTCACATGGATCCCATCTACCGTTGTGGGTGCTAAATTGAACCGATCACTAAGCCAAAACCTGAACCTCGGTGGTTTTGTAGAGTGCATCCTTGAAAATCGTTCAAATTATATGAAATACGTGTTTTTGTGAAAAAGTTGAGTAAACCACAATGGATTTTCAATCTCTAGGGCTCAATCGCTTTATATGGATCCCATCTACCATTGTGGGTGCTAAATTGAACCGATCACTAAGCCAAAACCTGAACCTCGGTGGTTTTGTAGGGTGCATCCTTGAAAATCGTTTAAATTATATGAAATACGTGTTTTTGTGAAAAAGTTGAGTAAACCACAATGGATTTTCAATCTCTAGGGCTCAATCGCTTCACATGGATCCCATCTACCGTTGTGTGTGCAAAATTGAACTGATCACTTAGCCAAAACCTGAACCTCGGTGGTTTTATAGAGTGCATCCATGAAAATCGTTCAAATTATATGAAATACGTGTTTTTGTGAAAAAGTTGAGTAAACCACAATGGATTTTCAATCTCTAGGGCTCAATCGCTTTATATGGATCCCATCTACCATTGTGGGTGCTAAATTGAACCGATCACTTAGCCAAAACCTGAACCTCGGTGGTTTTGTAGGGTGCATCCTTGAAAATCGTTTAAATTATATGAAATACGTGTTTTTGTGAAAAAGTTGAGTAAACCACAATGGATTTTGAATCTCTAGGGCTCAATCGCTTCATATGGATCCCATCTACCATTGTGGGTGCTATATTGAACCGATCACTATGCCAAAACCTGAGCCTCGGTGATTTTGTAGGGTGCATCCTCGAAAATCGTTCAAATTATATAAAATACGTGTTTTATGAAAAAGTTGAGTAAACCACAATGGATTTTCAATCTCAAGGGCTCAATCGCTTTATATGGATCCCATCTACCATTATGGGTGCTAAATTGAACTGATCACTAAGCCAAAACCTGAACCTCGGTAGTTTTGTAGCGTGCATCCTTGAAAATCGTTCAAATTATATGAAATACGTGTTTTTGTGAAAAAGTTGAGTAAACCACAATGGATTTTCAATCTTTAGGGCTCAATCGCTTCACATGGATCCCATCTACCATTGTGGGTGCTAAATTGAACCGATCACTAAGCCAAAACCTGAACCTCGGTGGTTTTGTAGAGTGCATCCTTGAAAATCGTTCAAATTATATGAAATACGTGTTTTTGTGAAAAAGTTGAGTAAACCACAATGGATTTTCAATCTCAAAGGCTCAATCTCTTCATATGGATCCCATCTACCATTGTGGGTGCTAAATTGAACCGATCACTTAGCCACAACCTGAACCTCGGTGGTTTTGTAGGGTGCATCCTTGAAAATCGTTCAAATTATATGAAATACGTTTTTTTGTGAAAAAGTTGAGTAAATCACAATGGATTTTCAATCTCAAAGGCTCAATCTCATCATATGGATCATATCTACCATTTTGGGTGCTAAAATGAACCGATCACTTAGCCAAAACTTGAACCTCGGTGGTTTTGTAGGGTGCATCCTTGAAAATCGTTCAAATTATATGAAATACGTGTTTTTGTGAAAAAGTTGAGTAAACCACAATGGATTTTCAATCTCAAGGGCTCAATCTCTTCATATGGATCCCATCTACCATTGTGGGTGCTAAATTGAACCGATCACTTAGCCACAACCTGAACCTCGGTGGTTTTGTAGGGTGCATCCTTGAAAATCGTTCAAATTATATGAAATACGTTTTTTTGTGAAAAAGTTGAGTAAACCACAATGGATTTTCAATCTCAAAGGCTCAATCTCTTCATATGGATCCCATCTACCATTGTGGGTGCTAAATTGAACCGATCACTTAGCCAAAACCAGAACCTTGGTGGTTTTGTAGGGTACATCCTTGAAAATCGTTCAAATTATATGACATACGTTATTTTGTGAAAAAGTTGAGTAAACCACAATGGATTTTCAATCTCAAGGGCTCAATTGCTTCATATGGATCCCATCTACCATTGTGGGTGCTAAAATGAACCGATCACTTAGCCAAAACCTGAGCCTCGGTGGTTTTGTAGGGTGCATTCTTGAAAATCGTTCAAATTATATGAAATACGTTTTTTTGTGAAAAAGTTGAGTAAACCACAATGGATTTTCAATCTCAAAGGCTCAATCTGTTCATATGGATCATATCTACCATTGTGGGTGCTAAATTGAACCGATCACTTAGCCAAAACCTGAACCTCGGTGGTTTTGTAGGGTGCATCCTTGAAAATCGTTCAAATTATATGAAATACGTTTTTTTGTGAAAAAGTTGAGTAAACCACAATGGATTTTCAATCTCAAAGGCTCAATCTCTTCATATGGATCCCATCTACCATTGTGGGTGCTAAATTGAACCGATCACTTAGCCAAAACCTGAACCTCGGTGGTTTTGTAGGGTGCATCCTAGAAAATCGTTCAAATTATATGAAATACGTTTTTTTGTGAAAAAGTTGAGTAAACCACAACGGATTTTCAATCTCAAAGGCTCAATCTCATCATATGGATCCCATCTACCATTTTGGGTGCTAAATTGAACCGATCACTTAGCTAAAACCTGAACCTCGGTGGTTTTGTAGGGTGCATCCTTGAAAATCGTTCAAATTATATGAAATACGTGTTTTTGTGAAAAAGTTGAGTAAACCACAATGGATTTTCAATCTCAAGGGCTCAATCGCTTCATATGGATCCCATCTACCATTGTGGGTGCTAAAATGAACCGATCACTTAGCCAAAACCTGAACCTTGGTGGTTTTGTAGGGTGCATCCTTGAAAATCGTTCAAATTATATGAAATACGTTTTTTGTGAAAAAGTTGAGTAAACCACAATGGATTTTCAATCTCAAGGGCTCAATCGCTTCATATGGATCCCATCTACCATTGTGGGTGCTAAAATGAACCGATCACTTAGCCAAAACCTGAACCTCGGTGGTTTTGTAGGGTGCATCCTTGAAAATCGATCAAATTATATGAAATACGTTTTTTTGTGAAAAAGTTGAGTAAACCACAATGGATTTTTAATCTCAAGGACTCAATCTCTTCATATGGATCAAATCTACCATTGTGGGTGCTAAAATGAACCGATCACTTAGCCAAAACCTGAACCTCGGTGGTTTTGTAGGGTGCATTCTTGAAAATCGTTCAAATTATATGAAATACGTGTTTTTGTGAAAAAGTTGAGTAAACCACAATGGATTTTCAATTTCAAGGGCTCAATTGCTTCATATGGATCCCATCTACCATTGTGGGTGCTAAAATGAACCGATCACTTAGCCAAAACCTGAGCCTCGGTGGTTTTGTAGGGTGCATTCTTGAAAATCGTTCAAATTATATGAAATACGTTTTTTTGTGAAAAAGTTGAGTAAACCACAATGGATTTTCAATCTCTAGGGCTCAATCGCTTCATATGGATCCCATCTACCATTGTGGGTGCTAAAATGAACCGATCACTTAGCCAAAACCTGAACCTTGGTGGTTTTGTAGGGTACATCCTTGCAAATCGTTCAAATTATATGAAATACGTGTTTTTGTGAAAAAGTTGAGTAAACCACAATGGATTTTCAATCTCAAAGGCTCAATCTCTTCATATGGATCATATCTACCATTGTGGGTGCTAAATTGAACCGATCACTTAGCCAAAACCTGAACCTCGGTGGTTTTGTAGGGTGCATCCTTGAAAATCGTTCAAATTATATGAAATACGTTTTTTGTGAAAAAGTTGAGTAAACCACAATGGATTTTCAATCTCAAGGACTCAATCTCTTCATATGGATCATATCTACCATTGTGTATGCAAAATTTAACCGATCACTTAGCCAAAACCTGAACCTCGGTAGTTTTGTAGGGTGCATCTTTGAAAACCGTTCAAATTATATGAAATACGTTTTTTTGTGAAAAAGTTGAGTAAACCACAATGGATTTTCAATCTCAAGGGCTCAATCGCTTCATATGGATCCCATCTACCATTGTGGGTGCTAAAATGAACCGATCACTTAGCCAAAACCTGAACCTCGGTGGTTTTGTAGGGTGCATTCTTGAAAATCGTTCAAATTATATGAAATACGTGTTTTTGTGAAAAAGTTGAGTAAACCACAATGGATTTTCAATCTCAAGGGCTCAATTGCTTCATATGGATCCCATCTACCATTGTGGGTGCTAAAATGAACCGATCACTTAGCCAAAACCTGAACCTCGGTGGTTTTGTAGGGTGCATCCTTGAAAATCGTTCAAATTATATGAAATACGTTTTTTGTGAAAAAGTTGAGTAAACCACAATGGATTTTCAATCTCAAGGACTCAATCTCTTCATATGGATCATATCTACCATTGTGTATGCAAAATTTAACCGATCACTTAGCCAAAACCTGAACCTCGGTGGTTTTGTAGGGTGCATCCTTGAAAATCGTTCAAATTATATGAAATACGTTTTTTGTGAAAAAGTTGAGTAAACCACAATGGATTTTCAATCTCAAGGGCTCAATCGCTTCATATGGATCCCATCTACCATTGTGGGTGCTAAAATGAACCGATCACTTAGCCAAAACCTGAACCTCGGTGGTTTTGTAGGGTGCATTCTTGAAAATCGTTCAAATTATATGAAATACGTGTTTTTGTGAAAAAGTTGAGTAAACCACAATGGATTTTCAATCTCAAGGGCTCAATTGCTTCATATGGATCCCATCTACCATTGTGGGTGCTAAAATGAACCGATCACTTAGCCAAAACCTGAGCCTCGGTGGTTTTGTAGGGTGCATCCTTGAAAATCGATCAAATTATATGAAATACGTTTTTTTGTGAAAAAGTTGAGTAAACCACAATGGATTTTTAATCTCAAGGACTCAATCTCTTCATATGGATCAAATCTACCATTGTGGGTGCTAAAATGAACCGATCACTTAGTCAAAACCTGAACCTCGGTGGTTTTGTAGGGTGCATTCTTGAAAATCGTTCAAATTATATGAAATACGTTTTTTTGTGAAAAAGTTGAGTAAACCACAATGGATTTTCAATCTCAAGGGCTCAATCGCTTCATATGGATCCCATCTACCATTGTGGGTGCTAAAATGAACCGATCACTTAGCCAAAACCTGAGCCTCGGTGGTTTTGTAGGGTGCATTCTTGAAAATCGTTCAAATTATATGAAATACGTTTTTTTGTGAAAAAGTTGAGTAAACCACAATGGATTTTCAATCTCAAGGGCTCAATCGCTTCATATGGATCCCATCTACCATTGTGGGTGCTAAAATGAACCGATCACTTAGCCAAAACCTGAACCTTGGTGGTTTCGTAGGGTACATCCTTGCAAATCGTTCAAATTATATGAAATACGTTATTTTGTGAAAAAGTTGAGTAAACCACAATGGATTTTCAATCTCAAAGGCTCAATCTCTTCATATGGATCATATCTACCATTGTGGGTGCTAAATTGAACCGATCACTTAGCCAAAACCTGAACCTCGGTGGTTTTGTAGGGTGCATCCTTGAAAATCGTTCAAATTATATGAAATACGTGTTTTTGTGAAAAAGTTGAGTAAACCACAATGGATTTTCAATCTCAAGGGCTCAATTGCTTCATATGGATCCCATCTACCATTGTGGGTGCTAAAATGAACCGATCACTTAGCCAAAACCTGAGCCTCGGTGGTTTTGTAGGGTGCATCCTTGAAAATCGTTCAAATTATATGAAATACGTTTTTTGTGAAAAAGTTGAGTAAACCACAATGGATTTTCAATCTCAAGGGCTCAATTGCTTCATATGGATCCCATCTACCATTGTGGGTGCTAAAATGAACCGATCACTTAGCCAAAACCTGAACCTCGGTGGTTTTGTAGGGTGCATCCTTGAAAATCGTTCAAATTATATGAAATACGTTTTTTGTGAAAAAGTTGAGTAAACCACAATGGATTTTCAATCTCAAGGGCTAAATCGCTTCACATGGATCCCATCTACCATTGTGGGTGCTAAAATGAACCGATCACTTAGCCAAAACCTGAACCTCGGTGGTTTTGTAGGGTGCATTCTTGAAAATCGTTCAAATTATATGAAATACGTGTTTTTGTGAAAAAGTTGAGTAAACCACAATGGATTTTCAATCTCAAGGGCTCAATCGCTTCATATGGATCCCATCTACCATTGTGGGTGCTAAAATGAACCGATCACTTAGCCAAAACCTGAACCTCGGTGGTTTTGTAGGGTGCATTCTTGAAAATCGTTCAAATTATATGAAATACGTGTTTTTGTGAAAAAGTTGAGTAAACCACAATGGATTTTCAATCTCAAGGGCTCAATTGCTTCATATGGATCGCATCTACCATTGTGGGTGCTAAAATGAACCGATCACTTAGCCAAAACCTGAACCTCGGTGGTTTTGTAGGGTGCATTCTTGAAAATCGTTCAAATTATATGAAATACGTGTTTTTGTGAAAAAGTTGAGTAAACCACAATGGATTTTCAATCTCAAGGGCTCAATTGCTTCATATGGATCCCATCTACCATTGTGGGTGCTAAAATGAACCGATCACTTAGCCAAAACCTGAGCCTCGGTGGTTTTGTAGGGTGCATTCTTGAAAATCGTTCAAATTATATGAAATACGTGTTTTTGTGAAAAAGTTGAGTAAACCACAATGGATTTTCAATCTCAAGGGCTCAATTGCTTCATATGGATCGCATCTACCATTGTGGGTGCTAAAATGAACCGATCACTTAGCCAAAACCTGAGCCTCGGTGGTTTTGTAGGGTGCATTCTTGAAAATCGTTCAAATTATATGAAATACGTTTTTTTGTGAAAAAGTTGAGTAAACCACAATAGATTTTCAATCTCAAAGGCTCAATCTCTTCATATGGATCCCATCTACCATTGTGGGTGCTAAATTGAACCGATCACTTAGCCAAAACCTGAGCCTCGGTGGTTTTGTAGGGTGCATCCTTGAAAATCGTTCAAATTATATGAAATACGTTTTTTTGTGAAAAAGTTGAGTAAACCACAATGGATTTTCAATCTCAAGGGCTCAATCGCTTCATGTGGATCCCATCTACCATTGTGGGTGCTAAAATGAACCGATCACTTAGCCAAAACCTGAGCCTCGGTGGTTTTGTAGGGTGCATTCTTGAAAATCGTTCAAATTATATGAAATACGTTTTTTTGTGAAAAAGTTGAGTAAACCACAATGGATTTTCAATCTCAAGGGCTCAATCGCTTCATGTGGATCCCATCTACCATTGTGGGTGCTAAAATGAACCGATCACTTAGCCAAAACCTGAGCCTCGGTGGTTTTGTAGGGTGCATTCTTGAAAATCGTTCAAATTATATGAAATACGTTTTTTTGTGAAAAAGTTGAGTAAACCACAATAGATTTTCAATCTCAAGGGCTCAATTGCTTCATATGGATCGCATCTACCATTGTGGGTGCTAAAATGAACCGATCACTTAGCCAAAACCTGAACCTCGGTGGTTTTGTAGGGTGCATTCTTGAAAATCGTTCAAATTATATGAAATACGTTTTTTTGTGAAAAAGTTGAGTAAACCACAATGGATTTTCAATCTCAAGGGCTCAATCGCTTCATGTGGATCCCATCTACCATTGTGGGTGCTAAAATGAACCGATCACTTAGCCAAAACCTGAACCTTGGTGGTTTTGTAGGGTACATCCTTGAAAATCGTTCAAATTATATGAAATACGTAATTTTGTGAAAAAGTTGAGTAAACCACAATGGATTTTCAATCTCAAGGACTCAATCTCTTCATATGGATCATATCTACCATTGTGGGTGCTAAATTGAACCGATCACTTAGCCAAAACCTGAACCTCGGTGGTTTTGTAGGGTGCATCCTTGAAAATCGTTCAAATTATATGAAATACGTTATTTTGTGAAAAAGTTGAGTAAACCACAATGGATTTTCAATCTCAAGGACTCAATCTCTTCATATGGATCATATCTACTATTGTGTATGCAAAATTTAACCGATCACTTAGCCAAAACCTGAACCTCGGTAGTTTTGTAGGGTGCATCTTTGAAAACCGTTCAAATTATATGAAATAGGTTTTTTGTGAAAAAGTTGAGTAAACCACAATGGATTTTCAATCTCAAAGGCTCAATCTCTTCATATGGATCATATCTACCATTGTGGGTGCTAAATTGAACCGATCACTTAGCCAAAACCTGAACCTCGGTGGTTTTGTAGGGTGCATCCTTGAAAATCGTTCAAATTATATGAAATACGTTTTTTTGTGAAAAAGTTGAGTAAACCACAATGGATTTTCAATCTCAAAGGCTCAATTGCTTCATATGGATCCCATCTACCATTGTGGGTGCTAAATTGAACCGATCACTTAGCCAAAACCTGAGCCTCGGTGGTTTTGTAGGGTGCATCCTTGAAATTCGTTCAAATTATATGAAATACGTTTTTTTGTGAAAAAGTTGAGTAAACCACAATGGATTTTCAATCTCAAGGGCTTAATCTCTTCATATGGATCCCATCTACCGTTGCGTTTGCTAAATTGAACCGATCACTTAGCCGAAACCTGAACCTCGGTGGTTTTGTAGGGTGCATCCTTGAAAATCGTTCAAATTATATGAAATACGTGTTTTTGTGAAAAAGTTGAGTAAACCACAATAGATTTTCAATCTCAAAGGCTCAATCTCTTCATATGGATCCCATCTACCATTGTGGGTGCTAAATTGAACCGATCACTTAGCCAAAACCTGAGCCTCGGTGGTTTTGTAGGGTGCATCCTTGAAAATCGTTCAAATTATATGAAATACGTTTTTTTGTGAAAAAGTTGAGTAAACCACAATGGATTTTCAATCTCAAGGGCTCAATCGCTTCATATGGATCCCATCTACCATTGTGGGTGCTAAAATGAACCGATCACTTAGCCAAAACCTGAACCTTGGTGGTTTCGTAGGGTACATCCTTGCAAATCGTTCAAATTATATGAAATACGTTATTTTGTGAAAAAGTTGAGTAAACCACAATGGATTTTCAATCTCAAAGGCTCAATCTCTTCATATGGATCATATCTACCATTGTGGGTGCTAAATTGAACCGATCACTTAGCCAAAACCTGAACCTCGGTGGTTTTGTAGGGTGCATCCTTGAAAATCGTTCAAATTATATGAAATACGTGTTTTTGTGAAAAAGTTGAGTAAACCACAATGGATTTTCAATCTCAAGGGCTCAATTGCTTCATATGGATCCCATCTACCATTGTGGGTGCTAAAATGAACCGATCACTTAGCCAAAACCTGAGCCTCGGTGGTTTTGTAGGGTGCATTCTTGAAAATCGTTCAAATTATATGAAATACGTTTTTTTGTGAAAAAGTTGAGTAAACCACAATGGATTTTCAATCTCAAGGGCTCAATCGCTTCATATGGATCCCATCTACCATTGTGGGTGCTAAAATGAACCGATCACTTAGCCAAAACCTGAACCTTGGTGGTTTCGTAGGGTACATCCTTGCAAATCGTTCAAATTATATGAAATACGTTATTTTGTGAAAAAGTTGAGTAAACCACAATGGATTTTCAATCTCAAAGGCTCAATCTCTTCATATGGATCATATCTACCATTGTGGGTGCTAAATTGAACCGATCACTTAGCCAAAACCTGAACCTCGGTGGTTTTGTAGGGTGCATCCTTGAAAATCGTTCAAATTATATGAAATACGTGTTTTTGTGAAAAAGTTGAGTAAACCACAATGGATTTTCAATCTCAAGGGCTCAATTGCTTCATATGGATCCCATCTACCATTGTGGGTGCTAAAATGAACCGATCACTTAGCCAAAACCTGAGCCTCGGTGGTTTTGTAGGGTGCATCCTTGAAAATCGTTCAAATTATATGAAATACGTTTTTTGTGAAAAAGTTGAGTAAACCACAATGGATTTTCAATCTCAAGGGCTCAATTGCTTCATATGGATCCCATCTACCATTGTGGGTGCTAAAATGAACCGATCACTTAGCCAAAACCTGAACCTCGGTGGTTTTGTAGGGTGCATCCTTGAAAATCGTTCAAATTATATGAAATACGTTTTTTGTGAAAAAGTTGAGTAAACCACAATGGATTTTCAATCTCAAGGGCTAAATCGCTTCACATGGATCCCATCTACCATTGTGGGTGCTAAAATGAACCGATCACTTAGCCAAAACCTGAACCTCGGTGGTTTTGTAGGGTGCATTCTTGAAAATCGTTCAAATTATATGAAATACGTGTTTTTGTGAAAAAGTTGAGTAAACCACAATGGATTTTCAATCTCAAGGGCTCAATCGCTTCATATGGATCCCATCTACCATTGTGGGTGCTAAAATGAACCGATCACTTAGCCAAAACCTGAACCTCGGTGGTTTTGTAGGGTGCATTCTTGAAAATCGTTCAAATTATATGAAATACGTGTTTTTGTGAAAAAGTTGAGTAAACCACAATGGATTTTCAATCTCAAGGGCTCAATTGCTTCATATGGATCGCATCTACCATTGTGGGTGCTAAAATGAACCGATCACTTAGCCAAAACCTGAACCTCGGTGGTTTTGTAGGGTGCATTCTTGAAAATCGTTCAAATTATATGAAATACGTGTTTTTGTGAAAAAGTTGAGTAAACCACAATGGATTTTCAATCTCAAGGGCTCAATTGCTTCATATGGATCCCATCTACCATTGTGGGTGCTAAAATGAACCGATCACTTAGCCAAAACCTGAACCTTGGTGGTTTTGTAGGGTACATCCTTGAAAATCGTTCAAATTATATGAAATACGTAATTTTGTGAAAAAGTTGAGTAAACCACAATGGATTTTCAATCTCAAGGACTCAATCTCTTCATATGGATCATATCTACCATTGTGGGTGCTAAATTGAACCGATCACTTAGCCAAAACCTGAACCTCGGTGGTTTTGTAGGGTGCATCCTTGAAAATCGTTCAAATTATATGAAATACGTTATTTTGTGAAAAAGTTGAGTAAACCACAATGGATTTTCAATCTCAAGGACTCAATCTCTTCATATGGATCATATCTACTATTGTGTATGCAAAATTTAACCGATCACTTAGCCAAAACCTGAACCTCGGTAGTTTTGTAGGGTGCATCTTTGAAAACCGTTCAAATTATATGAAATAGGTTTTTTGTGAAAAAGTTGAGTAAACCACAATGGATTTTCAATCTCAAAGGCTCAATCTCTTCATATGGATCATATCTACCATTGTGGGTGCTAAATTGAACCGATCACTTAGCCAAAACCTGAACCTCGGTGGTTTTGTAGGGTGCATCCTTGAAAATCGTTCAAATTATATGAAATACGTTTTTTTGTGAAAAAGTTGAGTAAACCACAATGGATTTTCAATCTCAAAGGCTCAATTGCTTCATATGGATCCCATCTACCATTGTGGGTGCTAAATTGAACCGATCACTTAGCCAAAACCTGAGCCTCGGTGGTTTTGTAGGGTGCATCCTTGAAATTCGTTCAAATTATATGAAATACGTTTTTTTGTGAAAAAGTTGAGTAAACCACAATGGATTTTCAATCTCAAGGGCTTAATCTCTTCATATGGATCCCATCTACCGTTGCGTTTGCTAAATTGAACCGATCACTTAGCCGAAACCTGAACCTCGGTGGTTTTGTAGGGTGCATCCTTGAAAATCGTTCAAATTATATGAAATACGTGTTTTTGTGAAAAAGTTGAGTAAACCACAATAGATTTTCAATCTCAAAGGCTCAATCTCTTCATATGGATCCCATCTACCATTGTGGGTGCTAAATTGAACCGATCACTTAGCCAAAACCTGAGCCTCGGTGGTTTTGTAGGGTGCATCCTTGAAAATCGTTCAAATTATATGAAAT
Organism: Aedes albopictus; assembly: GCF_035046485.1. NCBI lineage: Eukaryota > Metazoa > Arthropoda > Insecta > Diptera > Culicidae > Aedes > Aedes albopictus. The sequence continues at coordinate 440,341,943 of NC_085137.1, read as the reverse complement.
ACGTTTTTTTGTGAAAAAGTTGAGTAAACCACAATGGATTTTCAATCTCAAAGGCTCAATCTCTTCATATGGATCCCATCTACCATTGTGGGTGCTAAATTGAACCGATCACTAAGCCAAAACCAGAACCTCGGTGGTTTTGTAGGGTGCATCCTCGAAAACCGTTCAAATTATATGAAATACGTGTTTTTGTGAAAAAGTTGAGTAAACCACAATGGATTTTCAATCTCAAGGGCTCAATTGCTTCATATGGATCTCATCTACCATTGTGGGTGCTAATTAGAACCGATCACTAAGCCAAAACCTGAACCTCGGTGGTTTTATAGGGTGCATCCATGAAAATCGTTCAAATTATATGAAATACGTGTTTTTGTGAAAAAGTTGAGTAAACCACAATGGATTTTAAATCTCTAGGGCTCAATCGCTTCATATGGATCCCATCTACCATTGTGGGTGCTAATTTGAACCGATCACTATGCCAAAACCCGAGCCTCGGTGATTTTGTGCCGCTTATTCTGGGTTTAATGAAGTGAGCCTCGAAACTTGCATGCAAGTTCATATGGTCAAGTTTGTTTTTGCTTTTTGTTTGACAATGTTATGTGAAAATTTGAAGTTATTATATGTTTTTCGCTTGGAAATAATATTTTCTTTCTTATGCAATGCTGTATTTTCCGATGGAACGCACCCAATCTTCAGCCTCGGTTGATTTGTAGTTAGCCTCGAAAAGTGCATCTGAAGGCGCACCTGCGAATTGGTATGAGCAAATCTGTTTCGCTCGTAAAATGGCGATTTCTGCAGCAAACCTACAAGTTTTATAGGTATTCCACTTGGAAATTACGCAATCTTTCTAATACGGCGATCGGTTTTTCGATAGAAGGCACTAAAACGTCAGCCTCGATTGATTTGTAGTTAGCCTCGGAAAGTGCATCGGTGGTTTCATGCGAGTTGCTATGGGGAAATTTGTTTTTGCTCTAGAAATGGCAATTAATGGGCAAATGCAAAAGTTTTTTGGAGTATTCCGCTTGGAAATCAAGCGATCTTTCCGATACGACAATCGGTTTTTCGATACAAGGCACCAAAACCTTAGCCTCGGTCGATTTGTAGTTAGCCTCGAAAAACCCTACAACAGCAAATTAAAAACCGAGGCTAAATCGAGGCTAACTACAAATCGCTGAGATTTTTGCAGTAATTCATACTGAGATTTTTTTCAGAAGTTCCAGTAGCATTCCTCCGTATAGTTCTTCAGAAACTTAAAGATACCTAATGGATTTTTCCACGGATTATTCGGATTCCAACAGGATTTTTAAGAAAATTCTTCTAGTACTCTATTGTAGGATTTCCCTGAATGTTTAACCAAGCGTTTCCCAATAAGTTTTCTCTGGTATTCCTCCAGAAATTTCTTCAAAATATCATACTGAGCTTCCTTCTGGAATTTTCCTGAAATTCCTTCAGAAATATCTTCAGGGGGTTTTTAGAAATTCGACTGAAGATTTCTTCAATAATTTCTTAAGGTATTCTCTTAAAAAATTTTCCATGAATTCCTCCTGAATTTTTTTCCAGGATTTCTTTAGAAGTTTTGTAGAAGTTTGTTATAAAATTCCGCTTCAAAAATCCTGCGGAAGTTCCCCCAAGAGCTCCTCTAAAAAAACCTTGAGAAATTCTTTCAGAGATTCCTGCAGAAATTCTTATAAAGGTATTTTAAATTGCTCTTGCGATTCCGTCAGGAATGCCTTCTTAAATTCCTTCAAAGATTCCTTCATAGATTTTTCAGCAGCTCTTTCAGAAGTTGCACAAAAATTACTGCAGGAATTTTTCGAATTTCTAAAGAAATCCTTTAAAAAAATCCTGAAGGAATCCCTCCAGAAGATATCTGTGGAGATCCGCAGAGGAAAATCATGAATCAAGTTTTAGAAAAACTAAAACTAGACTAAGACCCCTGAAGAAATTTCTGAAATTGGCTTTGAGGAATTCCTTGAATAACACTTAGGAGAATACCTGATAGAATTCCCTGAGATATAAGTGAAGGAATTCCTATAAAACTTATGAGAAACTTCTGAAGCAATTTGGGAAGTTCAAGAAAAAAGTAGTGGAAGAATTTCTGAAACAAATAGAAAAAATTCTTGAGGAATTTCCAACGGTCACCTTTGAGTAGCGAGGACGTACCAGTACCTATACTGCCCCCACTCGCAAAACAGTCCAAACAACAACAGTCCAAAAAACATTTGCAAAAAGTAGAAATTGAGAAAACAGCGTTTGAAGTTGGATAACTAGTTCCCATATAAAACTTTGAAAAATCGTCGTGTGATTGCCAGGCAAAAAAAATCCTTTAATTAATAACGGAAGTATTAAAAAACATAGTTGAAGAGGCAGGCCATGTTCCTGTGTGAAGAAGGAGTGTCCAGTCACACTTCAATTTTCAACTTCTGATCAATAAGGTAGAGCTGAGCTGATTATTTTTTCGATAAGTTCACCGCATGGCGTCGGTTCGTGGTAATCTATAGTCGAAGTCGCTTAGAAACATCTTCGAAATCTATCGGAGAAGCAAATACCGATCACTTCAATTTATTTTGGCTAAAGTGATCATCAGTCTTTTACACCTGTTATCTGCACATTTTGATTGCTAGACCAGCCACTACTGTATTGGAAGTGACGTTGACTAATCAACTGTATTTCTCGTTGGCAGTTAAATCAAGGATTTTATTCGAGCAATAATCAAAGAACTTTGTGCTTTTAAGTTATTGACTAAGTCATCTCATACATACAAGTTTCCGACACTATTAACACAAATCGTCTTGGACGAAGCTCAACGCGACGTCCGGGAAATACAATGCATTCCACTTTATGCATATAAGTTTGTGACAAAGAGGCAGGAAGTTGAAATTGCTGATCGCTGTGTAAGACGAGAAATTTGCAGACGACCATCTTTACGCACAACTTTCATCTCATAAATTCAGCTATGTGAAACTCGTTACACAAACGTAAATGGGTAATGTTTCAATTCAAAGCAGTCGATTGAACTATGTTGATATATTTTACCGAATAGAATTGCTAGTTCCAAGATGCGATATTCTGATCCGCATGCCAGGTACCATACTTACCATCCGCGCACCGGTTTCATTAAGCATTGTAATAACGACAATCACTCAGTGGAAATATATTGCTCTTCGGTCGGAAACCGACCGAGAAGCTTTTCGCTCATCCTTCTTCTGCGTCGAACCGCGTTCCTCCACCATCATAAGTCCTTAGCAGCAATAGCTACTCGAACCTCGAGCATAGAAACCAAACACGGAGTTTGTTGTCGTCTCCACCTGGCAGCCTCAACTCGTTCCTTTCCCTCCACCCACATACAACCCCCTCTTTTGAAAATGGCAACATTATGAAATTATTTCCACTTACCTTTTTCCCATCATCGCATCATCATTCATTTTTCGTTCTCAAACGACGATAGCGACGACAACGGCGTCGGATGGAGGAAAAAGCTTCCATCAAACCCTTGGGGAAAGGAGGAAGAGGAGGGCGAATGGGATCGGGAACGGTCCAACAACAGTCGCACGCGCATCTCCTAACACAGAAAGTGCTCCGCAATGAAAGGATTTGCTACTGACTGGTGCTGCTGCTGCTGTTGCCGCCGTCGATGCTTGTCTGTGCCGTTTTTCTGTGGCTCCCTTCCTCTCCGGAGGGGAGTAGAAAATTGGAATTCTAATATTTGAAAATTTCATCATGTTATCCCTTCGAACCCCTGAGCTCCGCAGAATCCTTGATCCTGATCTAGAGGACGTATCAAAATCTTGTTCTTATTTTATTTACCTAAGCTATAGAGTACAACTTTGAATTTACCTTATCTATTCTCGAATAGAAAATCCACTGAAGAAGATTTAAAAAATTTTACTAACCAACTTTTTTTTTCAATTCAATTCACGAATTTTAGATGCAGAAATTGAAAGTTACTTGCCTGAAGCAAAAAATAAATTAGTGCTAATCTAACTGACATATATCGTTTATCCAAATTGTAATACAGTTATAGCTGAAGTAATATCGCTGGTGTTCAACACGACCAGCGAGCTTACAACCTCAGCCATCTCTTGAAGTAGTAGCTTGAAATAAAATGACAACTTTTTTTCAATTGACACACAAATTGAAAACCACTTGCCTGAAGCTATGGAATTGGCTTGTCTCTACCGTATATTTTTTATCTAAATAGTAAGATAATCATATCTAGTACAACCTCGCTGATGTTGTATACGTCAAACGAGCTTGTAATTTAAGCCACCGCCTGAAGTTGCAACTTTAAATAATATTAGGTATGGACGCATTCTTCCCTTGATAATGTTTCTGTCTATACCTAGTAAGCTTTTTGCAACTTCTTCCTAGTCGGGATCGTCAGTTGTTCGATGGATTGCGAGCTTGTCGAGAACGAATTTGAAAGAACCCACTTCCTTTCCGGCGTTCGTGTGCCGGATTGGGAAGCTTTGAATCTATACTCGCGCAAACTATAAAGGAATTCAGTGGATCTCGTTTCCTCCCTTCATGGATACTCCGCCACCCAGGCATCTCGCATCAGCAGTAGAATGCACGGTTCAATCCTTCTTTTAGCAGTCGTTTGAAATGAGACGACGGAGACGAGGACAGGAAAATACAACGAACCGAAGCTCATCTCCGGTTGGAAGCAGCTGGGGAATTTTTCCCGATTCTTCGCGTTTCGTTCGAGCGAGGATCATTTGACATAGGTATCCAATGGATCCTCCATCCGACGGCGTTTCCTGGACTCTCCCAGCTTCCAGCCCCAGCCCCAGTCCACTCGGGGAGCGGTTTCTTCCATTTCCGCCTGGGAGCCAGTCAGTATTGAACGGCGGCACCATATATGAAAAGGTACTTGAGATAATGTACATGAATAAATCATACATCAAATAAGTAGTGTAACTAAGGCAAAATCCAACAACTGCGACTAAGAGGACGACGGCGACAACGACAATGATGGCGATGATGATAATGATGGTGGCACGGGAAGACTTGGAAGTGTTGCCGAATCTTTCCTAAAATTCTATATATGCCAAAATCTTAGACCAGAAATTCTCCAGGAAGTTAACTCAATTTTTACTAATATACGAATTCATGAAATCAATAACTTAACATCTGCTCTACTTCATCTTTATCCATGTATTTTTTCTTCTTGTTCTTTTTATTTTAATGCTTTGTTTTTTTTCGTTAATATATAACTGCATTGATTTTTTTTTTCATTCATTATATTTCTTTTCATTTTTAATTTATTTCCTTTTATAAACTTTCATTTCCTTTAATTTCTTTTCATTTCCTTTAATTTCGTTACATTTCCTCTCACTTACATACATTTCCTTTCATTTTCGTCCATTTACTTTTATTTATTTTCCCTACCTTCAATTTCCTTTCTTTTTCTTCCGTTTTCTTCCATTTCCTTTCATTTCCCTTAATTTCCTTTCATTTTCCTTCATTTCCTAGCATTTCCTTTCATTTCCTTTTATTTCCTTTCATTTCCTTTCATTTCCTTTCATTTCCTTTCATTTCCTTTCATTTCCTTTCATTTCCTTTGATTTAGATTATTGATTTACTTTTTTGCTATCGTTTCCATTCATTTTCTAACGGAAAGGGTTAAATTTTATTTTCTTTTTGTTTTCTTTCATATAATTTCACTTCGTTTCATTTCCTTTTATTTACGTTTATTTCCTTGAGAAACCTCTGGAGAAAATATGGAGAAATCCTAGAGAAATCCCTGAAGGATCTCCAGGAGGAATTCCTAGCAGAGTTCCTTGAGAAATTTCTAGAAGAATTCCTGGTGGATTTTTTAGTTCGACTCCTAGCGGAATTTCTTGAGGAATACCAAAAGAACTTTCTGGTCTAATCCCTGGAGAAATTGCTGGAGGAATACCTGGAGAAATTCGTAAGGGAATCCCTGGACAAATTTCTGGAGAAACCCCTAGAGGAATTCCCCAGGAAATCCTCCAGGAATTCCCCAGGAATTCCTCCAGGAATGCCCCAGGAGTTCCTCCAGGAATTCCCCACGAATTCCTCCAGGAATTCCCCAGGAATTCCTCCAGGAATTTCACAGAAATTCCTCCAGAAATTCCCCAGGAATTCCTTCAGGAATTCCCCAGAAATTCCTCCAGGAATTCCCCAGGAATTTCCTCCAGGAATTCCCCAGGAATTTCTCCAGGAATTCCCCAGGAATTCCTCCAGGAATTCCCCAGGAATTCCTCCAGGAATTCCCCAGGAATTCCTCCAGGAATTCCCCAGGAATTCCTCCAGGAATTCCCCAGGAATTCCTCCAGGAATTCCCCAGGAATTCCCCAGGAATTTCCCAGAAATTCCTCCAGGAATTCCTCCAGGAATTCCCCAGGAATTCCTCCAGGAATTCCCCAGGAATTCCTCCAGGAATTCCCCAGGAATTCCTCCAGGAATT